>NW_024081198.1:439426-678899 GCF_003009895.1 Hyaena hyaena | reverse complement strand
GGGGGGATGGGCATGGAGGAAGACACTTGTGGGGATGAGCACTGAGTGTTATGTGGAAACTAATTTGACAATAAACTATTTGTAAAAAAAAAAATGATTATATGATTAAAAAAAAAAAAACATTCAATGCCTTTGATTCAGGCATTCTATTCCTGAAACAAAAGCCTATGTCCAACACAAAGACGTGTACATGAATGCTCATAGTGCACTTCTTTGTAATATGCCCAAACTGGGAATGATCCAAATGTTCATTACCAGGTAAATGGTTATATAAGTTGTGGCATCTCCATGTAATGAATAATCCTTAGCGACTGAAAAACAAGAGAGCTATTAACTCGCACAACATAGACAAATGTCAAATACTTAGGCTGAATAAAAGAAGCCAGACATCCCCCCCCCCACCGCCCACACACAGACATACTGTATAATTCTATTTATAAAAAATTCTAGGAAATACAAACTAATTTATAATGACAGAAAGCAGATCAGTGGTTGCCCGGGGGTTGGGAGGAGGAAATAATTTGGAAGGTGTGGAGAGAGGAGGGTAGGATTGCTAAGGGCACAAGGCAACTTTTGGTGGCAATCCATTATCTTGATCGTGGTGGTTTCATGTATATCAGAACCTACAAATCGTAGATTTGAAACATGGGAGCGGTGCGTGTCAATTATACCTCAGTAAAGCTGTTACCCAAAATGATTGTAATTTACTGAATTAAGGAAATCTAAATTATTTCCATATCCGATAATTTGAAATAAAACATTAGGTTCTTTTTGGAAGAGTTCTAGGCAGTCATTTTATAAGAACATTGACACGCTTTGAAGGGCATGGTTGAAAAAAGTGAAGCTGTACAGTAAGATCTGTAAAAGGCTCACCGTGTGAACTAAAGATCTGATGTCATTCAGTGTCACCCAGTGCTATGCAGAGGGCTCTTGGTGAAGGGTGCAAAGGCCTCGTCTGTCGGGACTCAGAAGATTTGTGTGAGCCAGTGGGATTCGGATCCTAAGGAAAAGCTGATATAAAAGAACAGCGGCTCGGTAGCTTGGATTATTGGGATGCGGGAAATATAGGCACAAAGCTGCCAATGGGAAAGTGCTGCAGCGTTTGCTTTGCGTCTTCCGGGGTGGCCCCCCCCTCCCCCCACGCCCGTGCACACAGCAGGAGGTCTATCTGAGGAAGTGTATGTTTGCTTGGCTCTTCTTTCTTCCTTGTGGGAAGGCTACGACAAAGCTCTGTCCTGGGGAATGAAAAGGCCATAGTACAGAGATCCCTGTTGTTCTCAGTTTCCTGAGAAGCCAAGAACAAAGGGGGCCACGGTAATCCAGGTGTATGCTCTAGGCCTGATTTTTATGCACACGCCAATTTCAGTAAGGCAGCCAAAGTGTGAGAGTCAACAATATTGTATTATAAACTTCAAAGCTGCTAAGAGACTAGATCTTAATTTTTTTTTGATGTTCATTTGAGAGAGAGAGAGACAGAGTGTGACAGAGTGCAAGTGGAGGAGGGGCAGAGAGAGAAGGAGACACAGAATCTGAAGCAGGCTCTAGGCACTGAGCTGTCAGCACGGAACCTGAGAGAGGGCTCGAACGCATGAACTGTGAGATCATGACCTGACCCGAAGTTAGACACTTCACCGACTGAGTCACCCAGGTGCCCAGTAAGAGACTAGCTCTTAATTGTTCTCACCACAAAGAACTTCAGATTCTGTGTCTCCCTCTCTCTCTGACTCTCCCCTGCTCATGCTGTCTCTCTCTCTCTCAAAAATAAATAAAATATTTTTAAAAAATCATATGGCAATATATAGATGTATCAAATCAGCATATTGTCTATGTTAAACTGACACAATGTTGTCATTTGTATCTCAATTTAAAAAAAAGATTTGGAGCACCTGGGTGGCTCAGTCTGTTAAGTGTCCAACTCTTGGTTTCAGCTCAGGTCATGATCTCATTGTTCATGAGTTCGAGCCCCAAGTTGGGCTCCACACTGGCAGCATGGAGCCTGCCTGGGATTTTCTCTCTCTCTCTCTCTCTGCCCTGCTCCACCCCCCTCAAAATAAATAAATAAACCTAGAAAAAAAGATTCAGTGTGATGGTTGTGCTGGCCTTGGTGGCAGTTGAAAGGACCACTGTGTATCTGTGGTCCCAGCAGCAGTGACCAGGAGCAAATTACTTTGGCTCCAACCAGGCGTGCATAAGAGAGCTGCATTTGGAGATCTATGCTAGGCCAGTGATCAAGATGATGTTGTGAGGGAACCTTCTACCCAGGTAGAGGAGGGAGCTGACTGCTCACTGGAAAGAGACACTCTGGGGTCTGGCCACGAAGGACTCAAATGTCACTGAAGTGACACTCAAGTGTCACTCAAATTCCCACACCTAGATGGGAATAGTCTTTAATAGCCTTTTACAGTGAAGAGCATTGTAGCCAAACTCATAAAGTTTGGCTACAATAAAGTAGTAAAAGGTAAAGAATCACGAGTCTTTCTTTGTAACCTTCTCAGAATGTCCTTTCACATGTATAATTAATAAACATGAGATGTTCTTAAGAATCTAATTTGCGGTACAATTCTAGAAATAAATGTAGTAGGTTAAATCATTGCTGCACACTTAGAATAATCTGCCATTAGTTTTCATAGTTTTCAACTGTGTTTTCCAGCATGTTAGCCACTAGACAGTCACATGTGACCATGAACACCTGAAACATAGCTAATGGAACTGTTACTGAATTTTTAGTTGTATTTAATTTTAACTAATTTTGATCTGTATTTAAAATAGTGGCATGTGGCTAACGGCTACAGTAAAAGAACAGTTTTCATCTAGCCTGAAACAGTTTGCATTCTAGTTAGTGATATACAATATTTTCCTGAGTGAAGTTTAAGAAACTAATTAAGTTGCTATAAAGGAAAGCCACTAGCACTTTTGTCTTTTGCATTTGAGAGCATCTCAAAACCAGGCACATTTTATTGTTGTTGTTGTTATTCTTGTTGTGTTTGTTGGTGAATACTAAGAGAAAAACTTAAAAAAATATCAGAGTAGATATTTTTTCTTTTTTAAGGAAACCCCATTAATTTCTGTAAGTTAAAGATCGCTTTCTATCAACTTCTAAAATGTGAACAGGAAAGTTTCTTGTGCTTGTCAACATTCATTCATATTTATTCACATTCCTGGTAACAGGATAATGCTTTGCTTTTCTAAGTATCAACACTGTCCAAACCAGTCCACCCCTTTCATGCCTGCCCCATCATAGCAATGTGGAGGGAGTTTGGTTTAAGAACTTGCTCATCATCCAATCAGAGCCAAGAAAATGAAACACAATTTTTGTAGGGACCATAGGGAGAAAGGCAGTTCATGTCACCAGGACTGCTGGGAAGTGAGCACAATGTGAACCAGGGGGTTCCATGTGGAACCTTGGGGAATCACCAACAAAATGGAAAGCAGTATCAAGACATGGAGAAAAACAGAGTCTAATGATAATGTTTGAACACCAATATCTGGTTACAGATGAAGCCTCCCTTGGAGATTTTTTTTTCAATAAGTTTTAATGGGGCATAATTCACATATCCTATAATTCACCTATTTAAAGCGAACAATTCAGTGGTTTTTAGTATATTCACAGAGTTGTGTAACCATCACCACAACCAATTTTAGAATGTTTGTCCTCCCCCCCCGCCAAAACCCTACACAATTAGCAGTTATTCTTCTTCCTCTTCTCCCCTCAGCCTCTGGCCACCACCAATCTACTGTCTGTCTCTATGAATTTGTCTCTTCAAGATATTTCAGAAAAATAGAATCATGCATACGTACATACAGACTTTGGTGATTGGTTTTTTTTTTTTCACTTAACATAATGTTTCCAAGGTTCATCCAGATTGCAGCATGTACCAGTCCCTCATTCTTTTTTACTGACAAATGTAAGATTTTCTAAAAATACACTTTTTATTTTGACATAATTTTAGATTTATGGTAAACTTGCAAATATAATAGATAGTACATGTCACTTTCTCTCAGTTTCTCCTCATGTGGACAAATTATGTAACCATGTACATTTTAAGAAATAATGCTATTATCTAAACTACAGACTTTATTTTGATTTTGCTTTTTTAAAAAACAAAATGTCTTTTTTTCCTATTTCAAGAAACCAAATTGCATTTAATTGTCATATCTCCTTAATCTCTCCTCTGGTCTATAACAATTTTTCCTTGTTTTTCATGACCTTGACACTTTTGAAGAGTATAAGTCAGATATTTTGTAGACTGTATCTTGGTTTGGGGTAGTCCCATGTTTTGGGTTTTTTTTTTTTTCACGATCACAGTGGGGTTATAGGTTTTTAGTAAGAATACCACAGAGGTGAGGCGCTGTTATGTTTAAATAATTATCAGGAGATGAGTAATATCCACATGGTGAGTTTAACTTTGATCACTTGGTTAAGATGTCTATCAAGTTTCTCCTCCATAAAATTACTATTTTCTCCTTTCCATTCTCTACTTTTTGGTAAAAAGTCAATAAATAAATCCATCTCAGAGGTAGGGGAATTAAGCTCTACCTTCCAGAGAGGGGAATAGCTACATATATTATTTGGCATTCCTATGTAAAGAAGATTTGTCCCTTCTCATTAATTCATTCATTCATTTATATATTTAATCATTTATACCAGATGAATTCATTAATACATTTTATAACTCAATACTGTCTTTCTTTGTTCAGATAATTCCAGTTTTGTCCATAGAGAATTCTTTCAGGTTGGCTCCCATGTCCTTTGATATGCCCCTTTCTGTTTTCTCCTCTTTCTTCTTCTCCTTTTTTTTTGCCTCTTTGTCCTTCTTCCTTAGCATTTCCTTACTTTCTGATACTATGAGATGGTCCAGGCTTATCTTGTGTTTTTCTTCTAGAGTAAGCCATTTCTCTAAGTAGCCGTGCTTTGTTTTATTGAAGAATGATGTTTAGAAACCAAAACCTTGGGACTGAGTGTGCTTATTGCTATTAAGCTGTTACAGTTGCTGAGCCAATATACGTATGTGTACTAATTTATATATACACACATATCTAAAATTACTTTTAGTTCTATTTGCATATATATTAAAATAAACATGAATCCATGTTGATATCTCTGAATGTAATACAGAACCACAGGGTTCATTCTAATTTCTTTTCATACTTTTTTTAACTTCTAATTTGACAGTGAGAAATATGGCTTCCACTATCTGCAATTTATTTGCTTATTTGTTCAACCCTAGTGTGTGTGTAATGTAATTTCAGAATTTCTAATTTCCACTCTGGTGAGAAACAAACTTACCAGCTTGGGCATACTGTTTAGTCTCAGGTCTTTTTGTTTCTGGCCTTTCATTACCAGATAAATAGAATTCTTTTTTTTTTAATTGTTCAGGTCAGAATTGGCTGATCTGATACCCCAATCTCTTATACCATAACATATAGGCATTTAAAAACTCTTATTTTAAAAAAATAAAAAATAAATAAATAAATAAATAAAAACGCTTATTTTTTTAAGTGTAGTTATTTTGAGGCAGAGACAGTGTGAGCAGGAGAGGGGCAGAGACAGAGAGGAAGAGAGAGAGAGAATCCCAAGCAGTTTCCACACTTTCAGTGCAGACCCCCATATGGGGCTTGGACCCACAAAACCATGAGATCATGACCTGAACCGAAATGAGTTGGACACTTAACCAACTGAGCCACCCAGATGCCCTAAACACTCTCATTATAAAAATATAGTAAATGTCCTCTACTTATAATGAGGTTTTTTTGCAGTATATTTTATGCTGATGTTTGAAATCAATTATAAGGAAACTAAGCCCATAATTAATTACTTACCACCTTACCTAAAATATAAGGAAATGAAAAACTAGAGCTTCCATCTGAACAGCTTTTAAAAAGCAGTCATCTAAAAGAGAACAAAAAATTATATGGCAATATTGCCATGATTAGTTGAGTTTCAAAATCCTAATATAGATAATGGGAAGATATCTGGTTATTGGTTCATGATATGAATTAATATTTATTGAATGAATTGTGGATGGGCCAACATGGCATCTATAATCATAATCCAAAGTACTTTATAGTTTGCACATACACTTTCCCCTTCACTTATCTCCTTTATTTTGTATACCAACACTGTGAAGACAGACATTATTATAATTATCATCATAGTAATTATCTCAGCTTTCCAAGAATTGAAGCTGGGTAACTAAACTCAATAATATATCAAGAGTTAAAATCAGGTGATCTAACTCAAATTCCCATGACTTGTCCTTTCTACTGAGTTATTGATTAGGTCATCTTGCTATTAGGAGTGTCGACATACAAACATCACATAAATCACTAGATTTTTTCAGAGAGAGGCTTACATTTTGTTCATGTGAACTGGGGAGAGTCCCGAGCCCTGAGTTCAGAAAAATAATGTATCTCTCTTTTGCCATCACATTATTAGCCATAAATCTATGATACAATAGTAATGTTGTTGAAGAGATAGAAAATATAAACATTTAGATTTTTAAGCCCTATAAAAATTTTGATTTTCCCCCTTTTTCTTCTCCTCCTTCTATTTGCTAAATAAAAATTCTTAAATTACTAACTTATGAACATAAGCAACTTATCTATAGAGGATGAAGATTTTTACATTTAACTGAGTTTTGCATTTTTCCATTTGGGTTTACCATCAGCCTTCAGGACAAACCTAGAAAAAGACACAGGGTCTATGTTAGTTCATTTCATGGTAGTTGCCTGGTAAATGTTTGTTGAATTAATCAATTATTCAAATCACCAAATATTTACTCTACTCTGTAAACTCTGTAAAAGCACCAAGAAGAAAAGGTCCCTGTCTTTAAGGAGCAATGACCTTGTTGAGGAGACTAGATACAAACACCTGCTCATACTGAAAGTCAACAGTACCGAGTTGCAGGATAGTAATAAAAGAACAAGCATGGGATTTACTGCCAGTTAAATGATGGGTAATAATAGATACTGAAGAACTTCTGAGCAGATAGTAATTATTCAAGCAGACATGGTCAAGCGGGCATTTTACAGAGGAGATGGTTTGATGGTATGAATTTGATCATAAAGGGTGGCTAAAGCTGTGAATGGATGAAGGTGTAAAAGGCTACTGTCAAAAGGCAGGGAACAGGGAAATGCAAATATTTCTGTTCTGAGAGCTTGTTTTTCCATTAAAGATAGAGTGCAAGGGTGTTGGGGTGAAGTTGCTTATGTCAGAGCAATCAGTGGTCGACTGATCTCGAAGAAGCAAAACATGTCAAGCACTCCTTAGGAATTTGGAGACTAACAAATTAGCTAAGATCCAAGTTTTTAGAAGTCAGATAATTACTTTGTTCTAGTTTTCTTTAACTACTTGTAAAACTACACTCTAAAGAAATATCACTGGAGGGGTGCCTGTGTGGCTCAGTCAGTTGAGCGTCCAACTTCGGCTCAGGTCATGATCTCAGGGTTTGTGGGTTTGAGCCCTGCATCGGGCTCTGTGCTGACAGCTCAGAGCTTGGAGCCTGCTTCAGATTCTGTGTCTCCCTTTCTCTCTGATCCTCCCCTGCTCATGCTACCTCTCTCTCTCTCTCAAAAATAAATAAAACATTAAAAAAAGTAAATATCATTAGAAAACGTAGTTGTCTGTTTTTAGAGTTTAAATTTAAAGTTTAGCTACAGTCTCTGTGGTTTTTGAGTTAAAGTTTAATTATTTAGATAATCAACAGACTCTGTCATTCCCCACGATTGTGAGTGCTAACAGGAACTTTCAGTACGATGTGTTAAAAAAATATCCCAAGTGTTTTTGTGTTTCATAAGCCAGTTTATGTTTTATTTTTCCAACTTCTGCATTTTCGAGATCATGTGCTATGTGGGATATGGTATCTGTTTTCTCTTTATTTTTTTTTTACTCATTAGCAGGATATAACTTTTACATGTCATTCCTCTCATCCAAATAACTTTAGGTTCACTTTGGTTTCTGAACAGAACCTTGTTACGGGGCAGCTCCACTCAGAACTTGGACTCTAAGTTTCTTGCATATGGGCCTATCTATAAAAGACAACAGATTGGCGAGGCACCTGGGTGGCTCAGTGGGTTAAGCATCCGACCCTTGGTTTTGGCTCAGTCATGATCTCACAGTTCCTGAGTTCGAGTCCCAAGTGGGGTTCTTTCTCTCTTTCTCTTTCTCTCTCTGCCCTTCCTCTGCTCATGCTCTCTCTCTCCCCCTCAAAATATAAACTTTAAAATAAATAAATAAACTTTAAAATAAATAAATACATAAATAAATAGACAACAAATTAGTTCTTAGAGGTAGATTGCCTGGTTTTAAAATACACACTTTCTATCCAAAAATGAGACCAGGACAAAATTTTTCCTTTTGCTGAGGGAGTCTAATAAAAGAAAATGAAAAGAAACATATCTAGTATTGGAGGAAAAATTGTCATTTTCTTTCCAAATAGTGCTAGAGGCACATGTCAAAACATACTAATAATAGAAAAAAAAAAGTTCTCTCTCTCTCTCTTTTTTTTTTTTTACTGTGAATGTGGCTTGTGTGAGGCAGCTGCAAATCTTCATTTTCATGGAAACAATCCCACACCCTTGTTCACCCCAAAGAGCTCTTTTCTTCCAACTAAGAACAGATTTTTTCCTTTCATAGGATTGTAAAATTTTGAAACTTAGAGATCATTGAGTCCAATTTTATAAACTGAACAGACAAGAATAAGGCAAGAAAATAATGGTAGAGTCTACCCACATATCCCATGTCCCACCCTGTACTCACCTACAAGCTAACTACCCTCTAGCAACGTTAAGTGTTTTTAAAAGATCTGGTGACCTTAGGATTCCATATATTGGTACAGGCAGTTCCCTTGCCTGGAATGACAGCCCCTCCTTCCTTAGCAACATGTCTGCTCATAGTCCAAGACTTAACTCAAAGGCTGCCTCATCTATGGAGTTGTTCCCAGCTCTCTGAATGAAGCACTGACCTCATGTCTTCTTCGAGTACCCTGGTGATACCTCTATCACGGTATGTTACAATAATCTGTTTCATATCCAGACACTCACTGGACCGTGAATGACTCAGTTTTAATTCTCCATTTTCATATACCCATTGCCTCGCAGGGCACTTACCACATAAGCAGATAATTAATGACTAATGATTGGCTGGAGCCTGTATGCAGTTCTCCTCAGCTCTAGTAGATTGATTACACATTCTCAGATCTGTTTCTTACATAAGTTGAAATTATTACTTGAATAATAGTTCTGAGCCCCACACTGTTTGGAAAATACACTAAATTAGCATGGTTGCTTGTTTTCAAAATTCTTTGATATGTGTTTGAATAAATGAATAACCACAATCGACCATTCATTAAATTCAAGGCATAGTGGGTCACTCCAGCTTCACCTTAGAAAAATTTGGTCACCAGAGTCAGCACATTTAAAACAAAATAAAATTAGAGTTGGATTATTTTTGCCTTTTCTTGTAAGAAGTGCCTCCTTTATTAACTACATGGGATTAGCCTTCATAATCAAGTAACCTCTTATTCTCATGCTTAGCCCTGGGGAATTTTCCCTCATTGGTAAGATCTCCTCCACCCAAGTATTTGGGAACTAGGAAGGATACAATTTAAGATGTAGATATTTCTAAAACATTACCAAATATAAGAGGTCAACATTTTAAAACTTAATTTTTAAATTCAGCTCTGTCTCTATCTTCCAGTCCAGTGGCAAAGTGGAAATTATTTACTCTGGGAACTCTGACTGCCTTCCTGGTGAATCATTGCTGCTGTAACATGAGCCCCAGACCTGGGTTCCTGCCTATTTTCTCCATTGTCATCGTTTGTTTTATATGTTTATTTTACATGAGGCAAACTGGTGCAAACGTTTCAGAACACTAACCTGTCTGAAGGGGGAGCTCATTTGGGAGCCTACTTAGGAGTGTTGGACAAAACTTTTGGATAAAAATCAAAGGCTACATAAAGCTGAGTATAATCAAATTCTGTAAGTACACACAGAGCCAAAAATAAATGTTGTGTATTGGCAAAGGCTCAGGGCTCAGAAGTTAGGCTTTGAAACTTTTGGTATAAGTTTCAAACTTTCTCTGTAAACTGAAAATATTAATATTTGCAACTCTTTATAGTATGAAGTAGTTGGTCCCCGGAGAAAAATACAGGCATTCTAAATGTTATTCTTATCTGTTTTTCCCTTTCACTAAGCCAATTACTATATTTGTTTTTTAGAAATATAGAAAACAGTCTTTAAAATGTGTCTTATTTCCTATAGGGAGTTTTACAAAGGTAAGATCGAGTCTCTTCAAATATGCTACCACAATTTTTCTCCCTGAAACACGAAAAGATTATAGGATTTTTGTTTTTATGTCCTTATCTCTGGGCACCAGAATGTTTTGCCCTCTTAATTTTTTATAAGAAAACATATGTAAATAAATAAATATGGGGAGAAAAAGAGCTCTATTAAAATTACATTTTAAACAAATTACCAGATAGATCTTACTGCTGGAGGCTTATGATATAAGCTATGATATATACCTACACATTCCATTTCCCCTAAAATGAAAGTGAAGACACACTGGTAACACATATTAATACATATATGTCTTAATTAGAGCAGGAAGTAACTGAAAAATCTCATGAGTCTTTCTTGCAACCAAGCCAGGCAGGTTTGGGGGATTCCAGATATTTATGAGCTTATTATAAACTTCTAATTGCTATCTGAATCCTGATGCTAACCATTGACTCACCAGTATTTTATCCCTTCCCCCAACCCCACCCACTAAGATTTGATGTGATATGTCTTTATATGTGGGACCTTAAAACGTAGGAGGGGGGAGGGAGGCATCCCAAACTACCTGCTACTTTGGCAAAATCCTTAACCACAACCTTCCCAACTGTCTCCTCATTGTCTCCTAAACCAACAAAGAAACTCACCAGATCACTTTCTAAAGCTTTCAAAATATAAATTTTAGTTTTCACATATTATGTATACTCTTTGGGAATCACCTTTGATATTAGAGCACTGATTTATTTTCTCTTCAAGACAGAACAAGACTGAGTGAAAGCATCAGGAGCCATGCTCTATGCAATCCCATCTGCTGCTCCCTGGCCCTCCACTGCTTGACCCCACCGCCCCCCCCACCATAATCCAAGCTACCACAGTGTGGAATAGCAATTAAATATTTCCCAGATTATCTGAGTAAGTAAACAGATTTTACATTTTTTCTGTGTTTGGTCTTGCAAATAAGAGAGAAAGTCTTTTTAAATACAGTGTTCTTTCAACAGCTTTATATTTTTTAAGTTTACTTATTTATTTTTGAGAGAGAGAAAGAGAGTGGGGGGTGGGACAGAGAGAGAGAGGGAGACAGAATCCCAAGCAGGCTCCATGCTGCCAGCACAGAGCTTCACATGGGGCTTGAACTCACAGAACTGTGAGATCATGACCTGAGCTGAAATCAAGAGTTGGCTGCTTAACTGACTGAGCCACCCAGGCGCCGCTCTTTCAGCAGCTTTAAATACAAATGAAAGAGGAGCAGACAGAAAAACAATGCTAGGGGTGATAGAATAGCATTTGGCAATTTGCCCAAGTCTGTCCCCTTCCTCTTCCTCTGTGACATTACCACTTGAGCTGGTGTGTCATTCCCACCATGTGAGTTGCACACGGAAGCACGTGTAGCTTACTGGTGTCAGGTGGTTCAGTTCCAAGGGGATACTCACTTTAAATCTAAGACCTTGCTTTCACTCGCTGATTTCTGTACCCAAGGCCACTGAAAGTGCATCAGGTTTTAAGATACCTGTGTCTCAAGATATTTGACATCACTGAGATCACTGAGTAATGTTGGCAAGGATGATTCAAGCCCAGTTAAGTTAGGTGCAGTCAGCAGTCAGCCACCCACCACACAGTTTTATAAGGGCAACTTCAAGCGGAAAAATTGCTTTATGAGACTAAAACCTCACTTTACATTGCCAAAGAAAACAATGCACCCCACTAATAACAATAAACAAAATGTGTATCCTTTCCCTCTTAGAAATGATCATTTTCTACTGACCATAGACTATTCACAAATCATAGCTCATTCCAGTCTCGTGACAAGATAATAGCTTTTAGAACAAACCAGTTGATTGCAGCTGTGTTTATTGTCTCCTAACAAACAATTTCCAAAAATCGAGGCTCTTTTGCTCCTTGGAAAGCTATTTAAGAATATTATGAAACAAAATAAACAAACAAAACAAAACAGAAGCAGACTCATGGATACAGAGAACAATCTGCTAGTTACCAGAGAGGAAGGGGGTAGAGAGAGGATTAAAAGGTACAAACTTCTAGTTATAAAATATATAAGACATGAAGATGTGATGTACAGCATAGGGAATTCAGGTAGTAAGACTGTAACAACTTTATGTGATGACAGATGGTAGCTAGATTTCTTGCGGTGATCCTTTGGTAATGTACACAAACATTGAATCACTATGATGTGCAGTTGACACTAATATAATATTGTATGTCAACTATACATCAATAGAAATTTAAGTAATAAATTAAAAGACTAAAGAATATTTTTGATCTCTATGACCTTATTTATGACTCTTGTTATATGAGGCTTAGCAAAACTACATTAAAGACCAGTTCCTTTCGTAAGGGAAATGTCTTCCTTTCCAGACATGTCTAATAGAATCATCTGAAATCTGGAGTGAGAGGAGCCTGCAGCAATAACGGATACAGAGAAGGAATTTAAGCATAGGAAAGCCATCCCTCACTGTGTCTCATAGTGGGCAGACTTAGTAGCATTTATAGACATTCTCTGCTTTGGAAGACAAGGATCAGAAGAAAAATTCAGATACAGATTCAAAAGGAAATTCTAAAATTAGAAAATATTCTAAGAAAGAGGCGCCTGGGTGGCTTAGTCGGTTAAGCGTCCGACTTTCGCTTAGGTCATGATCTCGCGGTTCGTGGGTTCCGGCCCCGCGTCGGGCTCTGTGCTGACTGCCAGCTCGGAGCCTGGAGCCTGTTTCAGTCTGTGACTCCCTCTCTCTCTGACCCTCCCCTGCTCACACTGTCTCTCTCTCTCTCTCCTAGAAATAAATTTAAAAAAAAAAACACTAAAAAAAAAAAGAAAATATTCTAAGGAAGAAGAAAGCAGAAGCTTTTTATTTTGGTGTGGTCCCAACAGTTTAATTTTGCTTTTAATTCTCTTTCCTGAGGAGATGTATCTAGAAAAACGTTTCTACGGCCAGCGTGAAAGAAATGACTGCCTGTGTTCTTCTGGGAGTTTTATGGTTTTGAGTCTTCCATATAGGTGTTTAATCCACTTTGAGTTGGGTTTTGTGTATGGTGTCTGAAGGTCATCCGGTTTCATTCTTCTGCATGTAGCTGTCCAGTTTTTCCAACACCTTTGTAGAAGAGACTGTCTTTTTGCCCTTGCATATTCTTGCCTCCTTTGTCATAGATTAATTGACCATAGAAGCATAGGTTTATTTCTTTTGATCTGTGTGTCTATTTTTGTGCCGGTACCATACTGTTTTGATCACTACAGCTTCTTAGTATGTCTTGAAATCTAGGCTTCTGATTCTTCCAGCTTAGTTCCTTTTTTTCAGGATTGCTTTGGTAATTCAGGGTCTTTTACGGGTCCATTCAAATTTTAGAATTACTTATTCTAGTTCTGTGAAAAACGCGGTTGGTATTTTGGTAAGAATTGAACTAAATCTGTAGATTGCTTTTGGTTGTATGGGCATTTTAATTCTTCCAATTCATGAGCATGGAATATCTTTCCATTTGGTTTTGTTATGTTCAGTTTCTTTCATCAGAGTTTTATAGTTCTCAGAGTATAGGTCTTTCACCTCCTTGGTTACGTTTATTCCTAAATATTTTATTCTTTTGAGGCGATTCCAAATGGGATTGTTTTTCTTTATTTCTCTTTCTGCTACTTCATTTTCAGTATATAGAAATGAAACAGATTTCTTCATATTTTGTATCCTGAGGCCTTACTGAATTCATTTCTCAGTTCTATTAATTTAGGATTTTCTACATATAATACTATGTCATTGGCAGTGTTTAAATCACTCCATGCAGTTTACAGACAAATATGAAGTGAAGGGTTTTTTTTCAGTTTTATTGCAATATAATTGTCATATACCACTTTAAGGTGTACAGCATAATGATGTGAAATGATTACTACGTTAAGACTGAGTAGCACAATCCATCACCTTATATGGTAACAAAAAGTTTATTTTTCTTGTTATTAGAAATTTTAGGATCTAGTCTCTTAGCAATTCTCAAATACCCTATATAGAAGTGTTAACTATAGATGGATCTTGAGGGCATTATGGTCAGTGACACAAGTCAGCTAGAGAAAAACAAATACTATATTATCTTACTTCTATGTGGAATCTTAAAAAACAAAAAACCCAACCTTCCATAAAAAGAGATCAGATTTGTGGTTAGCAGAGGTGGGAAGTTAGGAGATAGGGGAATTCAGTGAATGTGGTCAAAAAGTACACATTTCTAGTTTAAGATAAGTAAATCCTGGGAGAGTTGCCTAAGTTTTGTGGGGATTCTCAATTTTGCCCTTTCTCCTATGTCTCATTTCATTGGACTTCAGATCAGAGATTGCCTTGTGAAATGTTTTGGACTCAAATTAGTGCAACAATAGCCAAGTCACAGAACTAAATGAGAAGGTAAATAAAAACCAGCTCAATAACATCTGCTCTCAGATATCTGGACCCAAGCAGCCCCTGCACCGCTGCATAGCTTGTACCCAAAGGAGCCATTTGTTCTGTCCTGCAGGAAAGAAACCCAGTGTGTCCAGAGGCAGCATCTCTGGTCCCAAGGTTACACGACGCTGAGCCCTGTGGGTGGATCACAGCCACTGGGGTGATGAAAAGGGAGCAGAGTGAAGAGAAGGAGCTTCAGAGAATCGGTGATTGGGAGGCAATGTGGCAGGAATGAAATGAACTATCAGAGGAGGAGGTTTGGGTCAGGAACCTTACAAGATGGATACAGAATAGGGACCAACTTTAAAATGAGTTGCAGTACCGCTGGAACATGAGGAATAGTATCCAGAAAAGTGTGGAAACTAAGAGGAGAATGAGGGAGACATCAGTGCCAGGTTAACGTGACAATGCAGGTCAGAATGGTGTAGGTTGAATTCTGATGAGTCACAGTTTGGGTATGCAGTGTTGATTGTAACTAGGCTCCAGATCCAAGGATATTAGGAATTAGTAAACTGCCTTTGGGCTTAAGGAACTGAGGACCTATGAACTCTGGCTTTTCAAGTTGTGCTGTTGGAGCTCTAAAGTCCCGAAGACTTTCTAATTTCTGTCTAGTGCCACCATCAGCTTCTGATGTTAGTCCTCAAATATGAGAGATCCACAGAATACAGAGACTCATCTATCAAACAGGTTGCCATTGACAGGGTTGGGATCTAAGCTGTTAGTGGTTCTCCCAATTGTGTATGTATTAGAGTCACAGTGGTGGAGCTCATTTGAAATACAACCCAATCTAGAGATCCTTTTTCAATAGATTTATGGTAACAATCCAGAAATCTGTATATGTATGACCAGAATTCTAGGCCATTCTGATCTGGGCCAGCTGTGAGCACATGTGCAATGTGGTATCAGTTAGGAAAAAAAAGTACCACCTGTGAGTGGACCAATCTAAAAAGCTCTCCTTCCTTAGGTCCCCCACACTCCTGCCAGTGAGCACATCCTAGCCAGGAGGGCTGGTGGAATGTCAGCTCCTGACTTTTTGGCTGGGCACAATACAACCTTCACAGTCTCTTTCAGTCGCTCGGATTCTTTAAAGGTCGTTCTTGAATCACAGTGTGAGAAAACCTCCTTTAATTCAACATTTCCCAAACTGTCCTGATGACAACCATATCCTAGTAACTTATTAAAATGAAAGATGCCTGGGTCCCACTCTAAGCCTATTGAATTAGTCTTCAAAGGCACAGATTGGGAATTAGTGTTTTTAATAGGTGCCTTGGTCATTCTTATCCTCAGAGAAGTTTAGGAAACACTGACTTAAGGCGTGATAAAACCCTGGTACAAACGTTGTCCTTGGGATATTCTTCCAGCTGGGGAAATCAGAGGCATCTTTCCACTCCGGATCTTATTGCCCCTCAAAATGCAACAGAAAGGCAAAATAAGGGGTGCCTGGGTGGCTCAGTCGGTTAAGTGTCCGACTTCGGCTCAGGTCATGACCTCACGATTCGTGAGTTTGAGCCCCGCGTCGCGCTTTGTGCTGACAGCTCAGAGCCTGGAGCCTGCTTCAGATTCTGTGTCTCCCTCTCTCTCTGCCCCTCCCCTGCTCACACCCTCTCTCTCTGTGTCTCAAAAGTAAATAAACATTAAAAAAATTTTAAAAACCCCACACGTACAGAAAGGCAAAATAATATGAACAGAAGAGCAGAGTGGGAAAACATTCAGGAAATTCAAAGTGCAGAGAAGAATGATAACTCAAAATAAGCTACATGTTTTCAGAGAAGAAATGAGGAACAGTCTCTTGCAGTTTTAAGTATGAGCAGCTGTAATACAGAGTTTCTGTCCACAATGCCTTCTTCCAGTGGTCATACCCTACAAGATCATACATGAAGTAAATTCAGTTTTTCATGTTCTCACTCCTATGCCTTATGAACACTTTAAGACATTGTTGCACGCTTACTTAGTAGTGACATTTGTTCATAAAACTAAAGGACATAGGTTTTCACTGTTTTCACTTTCATTTTATAAGGCAACGCCAAAATAATCTGCCCGAGAAAGAGCAAAAGACTGTCTGAATACAAATATTAGAAGTGGATCTCTGATTTAAGTATTTTTAGTCCTTCATTATCTTAACTGCAACAGCAGAAAGATGAAAAGAACACGTCTTAGGAGTCAGAACATTTCATATGGTGACCAGATCCTTATAACGTGCAACGTTATAGGATCGAATCCTACAATGTGTGTAGTTGTGTAGTTTGAAGATACGGTACTCATCAGCGTCTTATTGTTCGAAAACAAAACAGAACAAAAAAGTCCCCATTATGGTGACCTGTGAAATTTACATTCCATTCTTAAAGGCATTCTGGCCAAGAATGGGATTAGCGATGGGAATGTTGTTTTCATATGTGTCAGGATAACTTTTGGATGTTCCTGGCTGGTATTTGTGACCAGCTGGGGTCCTTGATTATTTGATGGTCTAATGACCACTCATACCCAGGCCTGGAGATTCGGTTGACATCCTCAAGTCTTGTGTTCTTCCAGCAGGCTTAACAAAATTGATTCCTTGTGGACGTAGATGTTCAGATCTATTTCTGAAGGGGGGTGGTGCCCATGCGGTGAATATTTGTTTAAAACTGATAAACATGAAAACCCAACACAAAAATAATACCACTTTAAGTCAACAGGTGTGCTTTTCACAAAACCAGAAATCTTTGTGAGCAGCCAATAGCAACCTTGCCAAATATCTGATTAAACAGCTGAAGGTCTGAGTGACTAAACTCTGTTTATAGAATATGGATCCTGTAGAGGCTGGAGACGTTGGAACAGCCTCCTGCCAGGGTTCCAAGGGCGTGGTGCTAGGAAACTCTTGGCCACCATGCTCGCCACTGCTGAGAGGAGGAAGTGGATGTGGATCTGCTGCTCCTGATAATCAACAACAATTTCATTAACATTGAGACCAATCTCCCGGAGAAATACATTTCAGCCATTCTCTTTCTTTTTGTAATCAATATTCCCAGACTGAAGTTAAAAAGCATACTTCCTAGAGTTGGTTTTTAAGGCATTTATTTGTTTCTGAGGCATCTGGGGTTGCTACAGCTTAGTTCATTGTGTGGCAGATGCTTGGATATTCGGTCACCACCCAGTGCCTGTACATGACTAAGTTTCCAAGTACCTCGGAGCGGGCACTGCTACAAAACTGATCGTGAGCCTATGATTTCTGAGCTATACATACAAGACTGATAGATATGCCACAGTGACCCACTGTAGGCATATGCCGTCTTGAAAAAATACCAAAATGGATCCTTTAGAAAATCTGTGAGTTTGGAATCTCTGTTCATGAGAAAAGTAACAGGAGGTATCTGTCAGGAAGTTAGGTTGGGGCTGACTTCCAGATATAGTTTGCTTAACACTGTGGTAGCATTGCCTTTCCCCCAATACTATCTCCTTCCCCTATTTCCTGCACTTCACAAACTACCAAAATTCAGACAAGAGGAAATAGACAACCTGAATAATTTTGTAAGTATTCAAGAAATTAAATTTGTAATTTTAAAGCTCCTGAGAAAGAACTATCGAGGCCCACATGTTTTCACTGGAAAATTTTACCAAATATTCAAATATTAATGCCAGTTTTATACAAGGTCTTTCAGAGAGAGGAGGGAATATTTCCCAATTTCTTTTACAAGGCTATTGTAGCCCTGATACCAAAACCAGACAACAAGAACACACAGAAAAAAATATAGACCAATAGTTCTCATGAACTTAGATGCAAAAATACCCAACAAAAGGATAACAATCCCATAATGTATAAGAGGAATAATATAGCATGACTCAGTAGAATTAATTGCAGGTATAGAAAGATGGTTCAGTATTCAAAAATCAATCTATGTAACCCATCAACCATATTAACAGGCTAAAGAAGAAAAATCATATGATTATATCAATTGATATGAGAAAAGCATTTGATAAAATCCAACAACAATTCCTGATTAAAAAAAAAAAGAAACCCTCAGTTCAGTGAGAATCAAACTTTCTCAACCTCATAAACAGCATCTGCAAAAAACCTGTAGTTAACATCAGACTTAATGATGAAAGAATGATTGCTTTCCCTAAAAGATCAGGAACAAGGCAAGGAAGTATACTCTCATCATTGTTATTCAACATTTTACTGGAAGTTGCAGCCATAATAGCACGGCAAATAAGAGAAATAAAAGGCATGCAATTTAAAAAGGAAGAAATAAAACTGTACCTATCACAGACAATGAGATTAGCTACATAAAAATAACGATCTTCAAAAAAAATCTCCTAGATCTTAAAAGTGAGTTTAGTAAGGTCAGATGATGCAAATCAATACACATAAATTAAATATCTATATACTGACAATGAACACATGAAAGCCAAACTAAAAAATGCAGTACCATTTATAAAGAAAATGAAATATTTAGGTATAAGTCTAACAAAGCAGGTGCTAGATCTAGTTAATAAAAATTACAAAATACTGATTAAAGAAATAAAAGAAGATTTCAATAATTGGAAAGACATACCAGGTTCATGGATTGGAAGACTACACATAACAAAGATTGTTATGTTATGTTATTGTTATGTTATGTTATTGTCTCTACATTGATCTATAAGCTTAGCACAATTCTTATCAAAATCTCAGTAACTTTTCTTGTTGACATAGATGAGCTTATTCTAAAATTTATGTAGAAAAATAAAAGTCCTAGAGTAGCCAAAACAATTTTGAGAAAGTATACACTGGGAAGAATCACTCTTCTCAAGAGTAAAGCTTACTATACAACTACAGTAGACCAAGACTGTGGTAGTGGCAGAGAGATAGACACACAGACCAGTGGAACAAAATAAAGACCCAGATATAGATCCACACAAATATGGATTCAACTTAAGTTTTTACAAAGGAGCAAAAGCAATTCAATGAAGAAGATATAGCCTTTTCAATAAATGGTGCTAGAGCAGTTGGACATCCCAAAAAAACAGGCAAAAAAATCCAAAACAATAATCTATAACCTAAACCTCACACCTTATGCAAAATTGAATTCAGTATGGATCATGGAGTTAAATAAGATGTAAAGCTATACAACTTCTAGAAAAAAAAATAGGAGACAGTCGTTGGGAATGAGGACTAGACAAAAAATTCTGGATTTGATGATAAGCGCATATTCATTAAAGGAAAATTGATTAACTGGATCTCATCAAAATTAAAAATTGTGCCTCAATGAAAGACCTTGTTAAAAAAATGAAAAATAAAAGCTACTAACTGGGAGAAAATATTTGGAAATCACTTGTCCAACAAAGGTCTTATACAGAGAATACATACATAAAAATCTCTCAAAACTGAACATTAAAAACATTCTGTTATAAAATAGACACAAGGGGCGCCTGGGTGGCTCAGTCAGTTAAGCGTCCAACTTCAGCTCTGGTCATGATCTCACAGTTTGTGGGTTCGAACCCTGCGACGGGCTCTGTGCTTACAGTTAGCTCAGAACCTGGAGCCTGCTTCAGATTCTGTCTCCCTCTCTCTCTGATCTTCCCCTGCTCATGCTGTCTCTCTCTCTCTCTCATAAATAAATAAAACATTTAAAAAAAAAGAAAATGGACACAAGACATGAATAGACGTCTAATAAGCACATGAAAAGATGTTCAATATCATTACCCATTGGAGAAATACAAATTAAAACCATAATGAGATATCACTATGTAATTATCAGAAAGGCTAACATAAAAAAAATAATGATGGCAGAAAATGCTGGCAAGGATGCAGAGAAACTCATCACCCATTCATTGCTGATAGAAATGTGAAATGCCATAGCCATATTGGAAAAACAGTTGGCAGTGTTTTGTAAAACTAATCATGCAATTACCCTACAACCCAGCAATTGTATTTGATAGCATTTATTCCGAAGAAATGAAAACATTTGCTTGAAGAACTTGTACATAAGTAGCTTTATTCCTAATTGTCGAAACCTAGCCATTAAACAAATGTGCTTTACAGAGTAAATGGCTAAACAAACTATAGTATATGCATACCATAGAACACTACCCCGCAATAAAAGGTACAGGCATCCATGCAGCAATCTGGATGAGCTTCAAGGAAATTACGAAGCGTGAAAAATGAAAAATACCCTTAAAAGAATACATATTGTTAAGATTTAATTTATGTGACATTTGTGAAATAATATAATTACACAGATGAAGAACAGATTAGTAGTCATCATGGGTTAGGGGTGGGGGAGGAGAGGTGGGTGTGTGTATAAAAGGATAGTAGGGAGGAGTCTTGCCATGATAGCATAGTATCATAATTGTGATGCTGGTTGCATGAAGCTACATGTATGACAAAATTGCACAGAGTGGGGAGCCTGGGTGGCTTTGTTCATTGAGTGTCCATCTCTTGATTTCAACTCAGGTCATGATCTTAGAGTTGTGGTACTGAGCCCTGAGTTGGAGCTGAGCATGGAGCCTGCCTAGGATCCTCTCTCTCCTGTCCCTCTGCCCCTCCTCTGCTTTAGCACTCCTCTCTCTCTCTAAAATAATGTTTAAAAATTGCACTGAGTTACACACACACACACACACACACACACACACACACACACAGAGTTCTGTGGATTGTACTAATGTCAATGGTTCGGATATCATACTCCTATAAAAACTTGCTATCCTTTTTCATGATGTTACATCAGAAGAGGCAGGGCGAAAGTTTCACAGAACCTCTCCTCACATTTCCTTGCAGATGTCTGTGAAGCTATAAATATTTCAAAAAAGAAAGATTTTGAAAAACAAGGTGGTAGGTGAGATGGGCAAGAAATAAGTGTAGCTGGTGTTCTCACGCCTTTCTAAGGGCACTTCAAAGAGACAGTCTTCTGGGAAAAACCAGCTGGCATACATTTTTTCCAAACTTCTTACCTAGAAGTCTCCCATTTGGGACCTCTAGAGAGAGCATCCTTAAGAAGAGAAAAGTATAGGGTCGCCTGGGTGGCTCAGTCGGTTAAGCATCTGACTTCGGTTCAGGTCATGATCTCGCAGTCCGTGGGTTTGAGCCTCACATCAGGCTCTGTGCTGACAGCTCAAAGCCTGGAACCTGCTTCAGATTCTGTGTCTCCCTCTCTCTGCCCCTCCCTAGCTCATGCTCTGTCTCTCTCTGTCTCAAAAATAAATAAATGTTGAAAAAAAAGATTTCTTTAAATTAAAAAAAGCTACTACGGAAAACAGTACAGAGGTTCCTCAGCCTCTGTACAGATTGAAAGACCATATGATTCAGCAATCCCCCTTCTGGATACATATCCAAAGGAGAGGAAATAACTTTCTTGAAGCGGTATCTACATCCCCATATTCATTGCATCATTATTTACAATAACCAAAATATGAAAACAACCCAAAAGTCTATCGACAGATCAATGGGTAAAGAAGATGTGGTATATACACGCCACTGAAAATTATTCAGCCTTAAAAAAAGAAATCCCACCATTTTCAGCAACATAAAGGACATTAAGCTAAGAGAAATGTTAGTCACAGGAGGGCAAATACTGCAAAATGCCACTTATAGGAGGTAGCTAAGGAGTCAAACTCATAGAAGCAGAAAATAGAAGAATAGAAGGGTGGTTCTGGTTGCCAGACAATGGGGGTTGGTGGTGGAGTGGAAAGTTGGTTACTGGGTGTAAATTTACAGTTAAAGGAGATGAATAAATTCTAGAGACCTGCTCTACAACACAGCGCCTACAGTTAACAGTACAGTGTTGTGCATTTAAACATTTGTTAAGAAGATAGATCTTATGTTAAATGCTCTTACCTCACACACACGAAAGCAAAGGGACACAGCAAATCTTTTGGAGATCATGCCTGTGATTATTACTTTAATTGTGATAATGGTATCACATGTATATGCATATGTCCAAACTCATCAACATGTAGACATTAAATACATGCAAATTTTTACATATATGGTCCATCTCAATAAAAGAAAAGAACATTGCCTTTTTTGGGCAGTATAGGATATCCTTAGGGCAAGCAGACTCACAGACTTCTAGGGGCAAATCCATTAGTAATTTGGCAGTTTATAACAAACAATGATAGTCTATGTTAATTCTTGTATGTGTTCATATGTGTCTTATAAACACAAGTATTTATCCCTCCCTACTTCATAAAAATTGAATGGGATTTGACAGCATCGCATGTGACTGTGGCTAGGACCATGAAAATGCACTGGGTGTTATGAAGGAGACGTGTCAGGTAGTAACAGTGCTTACAGATCTCTACTGTTCCTTTGCAGCGTGGTGTAATTTGCAAGTACATATTATTTGTATAATGTTTTAAAGTTTCTCTCCCATTCAGTTGGAAACCCCAAGACAACATGGTCATGTCCCTTATCTGCACTTCCGGGGCTCAAGTCACCCGACAGATGGCCCAGTTCACAGTTGGCATCTGACAAGTATGCACTGAAATAATAAATACGAAGGTATAGGTGGTTGTGATGCTCTTCAGAGTGTTGGAATAGAGTGGAAAAAAACCCTAATATTTTGAAAGTCAATTATGTGCGAGGCACTGTGCATATTTTCTTATTTAATTTTCATTATAGCCCTCAAGCTAGCTCTTATAATTTCATTTGAAATAACCGAATTTAAGTTCAAAGAGGTTGAACCATTTCCCCACGGGTACAGTTTCTTTGGGAACCCAGATCTGTCTGACCGTAAATACTTTGTTTTCGTCTACATCTCACTGGCATCGTAAGCCCTACTGAGAGGAAAGAATTTAATGACAAAATCGCCTTTAGATGGGAAATAAAGGTGGAGTCATCTGTAGAATAAGCTTCATGGAGGAAAGGGACTTAACGAGGGCTGAACTCCAGCCACCACCAGCTGGGTGAAGAAGTGACAGAGAGACCCCCAGCCCTAGAAGCATTGTGTTTGGAGAAAAACTTCTCTCTTGGGGCAGAATGGAATGTTACTGATGCCAAAGTAAAGATAGCCTATGGATTTTTTGGGGGGAGGTGACTTTCTTTAATCTCATTTTGGTTATATTACTTCAGTTTTGAAAGGCTGCCTGAGGAATTTTCGATGATGTCATGACCTGAGTGGTTAAAATGTTTTAAATCATCAGCAAAACCCAGTATCAGAGTTACTGTTAGGTCTTTACATTATCTCTGAAGCATGCCTACTATACATACATATAGGGCTGCTTATACTCTATCCAGGACCAAAGAACCAACAGTAGGCTGCCAGTCACCTTGGCAAAACCAGACATACTCATTCCTTCAACTAACAGTCTTTTGTGTGGATGTGGGCAGCAAGGCTGAGGACCCAGTCATGTCTCTAACGCTTTAGGTTATTATAAACCATAATCAGATTCTAACCAAAATTCCCTGAACAGAGGTCCAGCGAAGAACTAGAAATGAGAATGACTTGACTCCGCAGCTGACAAGCATTATTGCTTATGTGAAGAATTAGAGAGCAAAGCAATTGAATGTTTTACGTTGCTTGAGGAGAGGACAGATTGCTCTTTGCAGGCCAAATGCTTTCTGTTTCCCTTTCAAACAATGCCAGCAAAGAGGCAGTGGGCAGAAGGGATGGTGAGGATTTCTCTGGCTATACAATTTATACCGCGTGCCTATTTCCAAAAGATAGCATAATAATGTGTATTAAGCCACATGAGTCAGCGAAATTCCCGAGATAGTTTTAAATAAGATAGTTTTAAATAATTATATAGTTAAATGCAATCCAGTTCTGTCTTTGAGTTCCATTTCAGAAAGATAAGTGTGGTTTAGAAGCTGCTCAGACTTCAAGAAGCTTATACAGCTACATTTTGTTGAGTTGAGTGCCCGTGAATCAGAAACATATGAATTTCATTTGCTTTGAAATACATATAAGCCTAAAAGTCAAGTAGAACAGTGGTTGTCAAAACATATGTTCTGGGAAAAACATGGTGCAGTGTTTTCCTCAACCAAACTCCGTGAAATCCTTTTCATTTGTATCCTTTAATGAATTCTAGCCAAAACTTGGCACGAGGTTGAATTTTTTCCCCTTATTTTAATGTCTCATCTGAGGATTGCTCCTACCACCCCACCCCCCTTTTTTTTTTAATTTTAGGTTTTATGGTTCACTATTGTATTGCTTATGGTTTTCTATTAAATACATGAAACTAAAAAAGAAAAAAAAAGTCCTCTATTCAAAAAGTTAACTATATGTCTTTCCTTTAGGAATTAATGAGCTGGTAGGAGGGGAAATTTTATTTATTTATTTAAAAAATTTATAAGCTTACTTATTTATTTTGAGAGAGAGCAGGGGAGGGGCAGAGAGAGAGAGAGAGAGAAAAGGAGAATGAGAATCCCAAACCTGATGACTGGCTTGAACTCACCAACTGTGAGACCATGACCTGAGCTGAAGCCAAGAGTCAGACACATCACCAATGGAGACACCCAGGTGCCCCGGAAAAAAAAAAATTGTTGATATAAAATCAACTATTATGTTTGAAAGAAGGAGGTTCAGGTATATAGATCTTGCTACACTACCCCTATTTTGTTGTAATATTTCATATCTGATTTTTTTTCCTACACATTGATTTGATTATTATTTTCAACTGAAAGCTCTTGGAGAGTAGACCGTATAAGTTTTATCTGCTTGTACATTGTTTTTTTCCTTAAAGCCCCATATTTCTCTATGTACCAGATAGTGACCAATGCAGTTGCCTTACAGAATTTTCTAAGCATTATAAGAGTCATGATTATTAACAAAGAAACTCAAAACCCCAGTAACTCTTTCTTCCTTTATTACAAAGTTTAATTTTGTAAGTGCCAGATATATATATCAGTTATACTTCAGAATCACAAGGCATTATCTTTTATTTTTTTATTAAGGAAAACTTTATTTGTACCCCAAAGGAAAAGAAATTGTCTATGTATGTATTCTCTATCATTTTTAGAAGGATCTACTTTTTTTCCAGAGAAGTATAAAAGCACATTCTTGAAATGATTTTGATAGCTAACTGTATGATCACAGCAGATTAAGTATAATTTTTATATTCAAACCCCAGAAGAGGTGTCTTTCACACTCACAAAATCAGGTGACCACTGTGATGTAGTTCCCTAAAATCGCTATTTAATATTAGCCCAACATTTATTTTCATAATCACATTAAACTACAGTGAATGGTATAAACCAGAGAATTCATCGTGGGTGGGTCTCTGAAGTAGAAGGCACACCTTTCCTTGCACCGCCCCAGCCTAGCCATCAGCTGAGATGAAATGTATACCATACATGCAGCCAAACCTGATTGGTCTCTGGAATTTCCAGCTGGTGGGCACTGACTGTCTGTTTTTCACTGTGTTTGCCTAAGAGCAGAAGCTTGAACTAAGTTATCACAAGAATTGCCCAACATCAAGCTTGTCAGCTGGTTTTTGACACCTACGTCAACACCAGATAGAAGGCAGTGATTGCAGCTCTCTAGCTACACCCCTCCACACGCCCCCTTCACACACCCCCTCCACACACCCCTTGATATCACTAATCACAGGTCTGCCAGATGGGACAATAAAATAATTTAGCCTTACTCTATTTTTCCTAAGTTGTGTTTAAAGCTTTGCCTTTTGTATAATATTCTCTTTTAACCTCATCTAACTGGAGAGACCTACCCTAACCTCTTCTGACCATTAAAAAGACATAGCTTTAATTCTTTAGGAGAAAAATCAAGCAGTACATTAGAGATGGATAAAGCGATGTTAGAAAATTAGCATTTTTAGAATAACTTACCCCAGGTACTTTATTTTTTGTACTTGTATGGGCTTGGGGCACATTTCAGCTAGTTGACAAATGGTTTTGACAAATGCCTAGTCATTGTCTTGCTGTCTCCCTACCTACATTTCCATTCACATCTCTGTTTGAAATTGCAAGGTTAAAGGACAAGTTGTCCTAAGTATTGAAATCCCGTATTTGTCTAGTGCTGAAGCGTGTGTGAGGCAGGTGCCACTCTCGTGCCAACTGCTTCAACCTTGACACACAGGACACCCACCATCTTCATCACAAAAGGGGTGTTGCACTGGTGGTGCATTTCTCCTGCCATTTACATTCTTCCCCGGAGTCAAGATATCCAGTTGACTGGAGTAATTCCAGAGAACTTTCCTACATTACATATAGGCAATGACATGGGACTTGCTTTGAGAAGTAAAATGATACTTTGAGAAGCAACATGATAGCGGAAAAACCATGTCATGTACTCTGGTGTCCACCCCCCCCCACCTTCCACTACTAACTAGGCTTATGGCCTTGGGAAAGACAATTTAAATTATCCACTTTTCTATTTCCTTTTCTGATAAGTGAAATAGCTGTACAGGATCAAGCCAGAGCCCCCTGTAGCTCTGGCTTTCAAAGTTTCTATGACAACAGCATGGCTTACCAATGGACAGGAAGAACACTGAACAGAAGAATACAAATCCCAGGTTCTCCACTGCCCTCTGACACCTTGGGGTGCAACTTGCCTCATTTTCTTGGAGGTAATAGTGAACCAGAACATAAAGAATAATCTTAAGTTATCTAATCCAAGCTTGGAAATATCCACTCACCTGCTCACATAGGCACACACTTGTTAGAGTATTGAAAATGTTGCACATTTCTTTTTTCTACCATCAGCAAAGTTCACTGGAGAGTAGGGGCCAGAGAAAAATGTGTGGATGAGGTTTTTCCTTGGATGATTAGATTTCTTTTTATAATCAGTCATGGTAGTAGAGACACCAAGGACAACATGGGTCATTCCTGACTTCGCTCCCCCTCACAAGAGAAACAACTAACAATTATTCAGGAACGAATCACCACTTAGAGAATCCTAGAACACAGGGGTGAGGCCAAACATCTCCTGGACCACAGAGACCCAGACAGACTGCATTCTAAGGGTAGGAGAAGTAGCTAAAGGTGCCAGCATTGTCCTTCCCCCACGTCAACCCCACAGAAAGCTCTCTCCTGAGCCTCTGGTTCCTACAGGAGGAAAAGAAAACCCAAGGGCTACCATCAACCCTCTCCAGTATTGTGGGAGCCCCTACTCTGGTGTCACACCATGGGGATTGCAGAGGAATCTGGCAGTTCAACCACTGGAAATCTGACTGTGAAGGAGAAGAGGGGAGGGGCTTGCAACAACCAGCACAGGGATCTTGGCAGATGGACTCCACACCCGCAGTGCTTAGGTATTAATTCCAACCAGCAGCTTTGCTTCTCCTCACAACTGAGTCAGAGGTTCACTCCAACCAGGGTACTTGGCAAAGTGCATATCTACCTGGCTCGGATTTTCAAGCAAGGAATTCTGCTGTCCTTACAGCCAAGTTTTTCCATGCCCAGGCAAGAAGTGGAGTCACAGCCCCACCCACTGTGGAGAGTGTCTTCTGGTCCTTTCTGATCAGAAGGGCTGGTGACAACTCTTAGAAGCTGTGCAGCTCAGCAGTGTTCAAGGCTCAAGAAAAGCAGGCAGAGCAGATAGTTTGCAGAGCAAAGTCAGTGGCCTTGTTTGACCAAGGAACTTGGGATTCAGGTTGGCTTGAGAAAAGACAATAAAGAGCTTTACTAGGTTTAGAGCCACTTCCCCACTGTGTAGGGGCAGGAAATCTAATCCATAGACCCTTGAATTACTGAATATAGCCTTTAGCTTCTTCCACAAGGGAAAATAACCAGTGCACAGGGGCAGCTGTGTAGCCAATTCAACAGCCTTACATGCAGCAACATTTGAACAGAGAACATATCTCATGGCTTCCCCCATCTGCAGAGCAAAACCAATGGTCTCACCTGACCATGGAATTCAGTGCATGCTCTGGTCTGATTCGGGCCCCCAAACAATGAGTTGCAAGCCCTGAGTCCTGTCCTGTTGCCCTGCCAAGTCAGGGAAGCTAATTTGTAGTCTCATCTAATATATATTTTTTTTTACAAATAGTTTATTGTCAAATTAGTTTCCACATAACACCCAGTGCTCATCCCCACAAGTGTCCTCCTCCATGCCCATCCCCCCTCCCCCCCACATCCATCAGTCCTCAGTTTTTGTCAGCATTCAAGAGTCTCTCATGGTTTGCCTCTCTCCCATTCCCCCACCATTTCCCCCCTTCTTCTCCCCCTTGTTTCTCAGTTATGTTCCTCCTAATCCTCCTATATGTGAAACATATGTTATTTGTCCTTCTCTGCCTGACTTATTTCGCTCAGCATAACACCCTCAAGGTCCATCCATGTTGCTACACATGGCCAGATTTCATTGTTTCTCATTGCCATGTAGTATTCCATGGTATAGATAAACCACATCTTCTTGAACTGGATCAATTGCTCACACCAAACACAAAAATAAACCAAAAAGAAATAGTCTCATCTAATATTGAGTATAGTACCCAATGCTGACCATCGAGTAAGCCTAGCCAGAGAATCCAACCAACCATGGTTCCCATCTTTCAGCTCACTTTGGCAGGAAACAAAGCTAGCAGCCCTAGGCAAGTGTTCTTAGCCAGTGGCAATCCCCCCCCACCCCCCAACCCATTCCTGTCCTCAGAGCTCAAACAATTGCCTTGCGCAAAATAGACGATGATAGTAGTCAGTCCCACTTCCCCAACGACATTACCAGTAGACACACTCAGAAATCCAAACAAAGTTGACTGATAAAGAATGGTCTCTGCTAAAGCAAATCTATGAAGTATGGAAGAGCAGTCCCATTACCCAAATGTGTAGATATCAATGTAAGGACTTAAGGAATATACCCACATACAAAGTCAGATAAATATGATACCACCAAATGAAATAATGAAGTTCCAAAATGGGGATTTATGAACTATGGGGCAAAGAATTCAGAATAATGCTCTTAAAGAAGTTTTGTGACCTACGAGAAAACACAGACAGATAACTAAACAAAATTAAGAAGACAAAGTATGAACGAAAGAAGTTTGACAAGGAAATAGCAACCATAAAAGAAAGAAAGAAAGAAAGAAAGAAAGAAAGAAAGAAAGAAAGAAAGAAAGAAAGAAAAAGAAAGAAGGGACTCAAGCAAGAAAAACAGGAATTCTGGTGTTAGAAAATAACTGAACCAAGGAATTCAATAGAGCATTTCAAAAGTAAACTTGACCATGCAGAAGAAAGAACCAGCAACTTGGAGTTTAGGATGTTAGATGTTATCCAGTCAGAAGAGCAAAATGAAGAAATAATGAAGAATGAAGAATACCTGTGGAAATTATAGGACACAATGAAAAGAAATAGTATTCATATTATGGGAATTCCAGAAGAAGAGAAGGGGGTGGGAAGCATATTTAAAGAAATAATGGTTGAAACTTCCAAAACTTGGGGTGAGAAGCAGACATCCAGAACCATGAGGCCCAAAGGATTTCAAATAGGTTGAACCCAGATAAAGCTACACTGAGCTACATTACTATGAAACTGTCAAAAGTCAAATACAAAGAAAGAATTATAAGAACAGCAAGAGAAAAGAGAGAAGTTATATGCAAGGAAACCCCGTAAGATAATTTGCAGATTTCTCAGCAGAGCTTTCCAGGCCAGAAAAGCTGTCTGATACCCAGAAAAGCTGTCTTTCAGAAATGAAGGAGGGATAACAGATTTTCCTGAGCAAACAAAAGCTGAGGTAGTTCATTACCACCAGAACTGCCTCATAAGAAATGCTAAAGGGAATTCTAGTGGAAGTAAAAGAATGTTAATTAACATCATGAAAACATGACACTTTAGTATAAATCTCACTGGTAATGGTAAATAGTCGTAGTTGGATTCTACAATATAGTAATGGTGGTACATATTCACTTAGAACTCTAGTTTAAAGTAAAAAAAAAAAAAGAATGTAGCAAAACCAATGGAAACTACTATATTCTGTTAGTACTCAACCCAAAGCATGTAAATTTTGACAACAATAACCTCAAATGTGAGGACAAGTAAAAGTGTAAAGGTATAAATTCTATTAAAGTTATGTTGTTATTAGTTTAATCAATCAAAAATAGGTTGACAGCCCAAGAATGAGTTATTAAAAATAAACAATATTTTGGGGCACCTTGGTGGGTCAGTCAGTTAAGCATCCGACTTCGGCTCAAGTCATGATCTCACGGTTCATAGGTTTAAGCCCTATGTCAGGCTCTGTGCTGACAGCTCAGAACCTGGAGCCTGCGTTGAATTCTGTGTCTCCCTCTCTCTCTCTGCCCCTCCCCCACTTGTTCTCTCTCTCTTTCTCTCTCTCTCTCAAAAATAAATAAATAAATAAATAAATAAATGTTATAAATAAATAATGTTTTAAACATTTAATTTCAAGAAAATTCAGATCTACGAATGGAGAACACAGCACACCAGCATGAATATAGAATATTCATTGCATGAGTTGGGACAGATAAATCTGCAAGATGATTTTGTAGAAGTAGCTACAAAAGACAAGTATACAAGAATCTTTAAAGAAAATTAAAGAAGGCTCTTGAGAATATCTGAAAATTTTTTTATTACACTGTTCAACCCTGCCACCCATAGTCCCCAGGTCACTGTTTGTTATAAAACTTGGTTAGAGTGGCAAGAAGCCATGGACACTCTTGTATTCTTAAAACAAAAAGTTCAACGACCCCTCTGGTGACTCTATTTCCAGAACAAGTACAAAATAATACCTTCTAGTATAAAATTGATTGGTTTTGTTGCTAAAGATGGAGAAGAGAACAAAATACAAAGGTATTCGAAATTGTACTTTGTAGAAGAGACAAAAAATAGGTAAGCCTCACATATAAGTCAATAAAGCTTGGCAAACCAGCTACGAAGGTGAAGGCAAATATTATGCTGAGAGAAAATAGAATTATCTCCTCCCCAAATCTCTTTACTAAATACCACCGGTGAATGGCAAATATTACAAAGACACTCTGTCTTATCTAGGGGTTCGGGTTAATAGGTAGCACAAAAGGCAAAGCAATAGCACTCCCCTTGAAAATCTCTTGGGATGTTGATGGTGGAAAGCCAATGGTCACCATGTAAGAGACAAATAATCTCTTACTCATTACAAGACCAGTTTTTCCTCCAATGCTGGGACAGGTCACTCCTTTTTGGTCCACACTGCATGAGCTGGACAGATTGCATTCAGAGACCACAGTATACAAAATATACGTACTTTTAAGCCACAGAGTCATACCTGGTGGAGGGGGATATGAGACACATGGGATCCGAGAGCAGCTAAGGAGTGAAGGACAGACTCCCAGCCCCCATCACATGCTTAACGTGGTGAGTAAAGACTGAGAAGAGTAGGTTGAACTGTGCTAATTGAATTGTTCCTCCCCCTCACTTTCTCTCTGTAATAGGGCTGAATATCCCTACATTAAATGGGCTAGTGATGCAACACTTTTGCATCAGCGTGTTTTAAATATTTTTATTTATTTCTGAGAGAGAGAGAGAGACAGTGTGAGCAGGGGAGGGTCAGAGAGAGAGGGAGACACAGAAGTTGAAGCAGGCTCCAGGCTCTGAGCTAGCAAAGAGCCTGATGTGGGCCACGAACCAACGAGCCATGAGATCATGACCTGAGCCAAAGTCAAACGCTCAATTGACTGAGCCACCCAGGTGCCCTGCATCAGTGTGTTTTAAAATGAAAGAGCAAATCCTGTGCATGTCTTCCTATCTGTCATATTTTGCTTTATACTTCAATAACTATGGTGGAGCTCTTGACACATATGTGAAGGAAGTGTATTAGACACCTTTGCTATAGGAGAAGATACATTTCATTTCATTTTATATTTTAAATGTTAATTTTGAGGGGAGGGGAGTTAGTAGAGGAGGGGTGGGATGGGAGGGGGAGAGAATTCCAAGCAGGGCTTTGCACAGTCAGCACCCAGCCCAATTCGGGGCTCAAAATCACAAACTGTGAAATCATGACCTGAGCCAAAATCAAGAGTTGGACTCTTAACCAACTGAGCCACCCAGGCACCCCGAGAAGGTATATTTCAGTTAAAGGATATTTAATGAACTAGATATCAGCTGAAAAAACACATACTGAGATTATTGTTGATATTAGCAATGTGTGAAGCAAATTAAAAAACAAAACAAAATAAAAAAGCATAGCACCTGAATGCCAATCCACTTATTTATTTGCAGGGGACAGAGGCTTATAATGACATTTGACTCATTCTATAATTCCAAATATTTTCTTGAGTAGCTCATCCTAGTGTTCTATTAGTACCTGAACAGACAGAATCTTTCCCTCCACCTGTTTCTTTATGTGACTCTACTACAGCCTTGGTGATGGGGAGCAGAAGGGAGAAACGTGAGGAGGAAATTCAGCTGTCCAGGTGCCGGTAAGATAAACTCAAATCATAAGTGGAGGTGTAGAACCTTTGGTCCAAGCTAATTCACCAATTCAGTTATAGTGAACCAAAGATAATATTTTGACCTTAACATTCTCAAGCCTGAGCACGGACACATTGGCGAAAGACCTTGAAAATGCACCAACAGAACTAACACAGGGTTATCAAGATACCATAGGATAATGGAGCTCCTGGATTGGCTGTAGCCTTTGGTGACTGCAAATGAACAGCTGGCTTTGTAACCAACGTATTGCAAAATTTCAGCTCACTAGAATATAAAGAATAGCAGTCCCCCAAACTATGTTTGTTAACCTACTCCATTTCTGCCTGAGGAGGGACTCAATTCTCTCTCAGGCCAATTCTATAACTTTCCAATACTTCTGATTATTAGATCAGTCTCATTTTAGCTCCTTTAGCCACATCATAATTCTTTACTTTTTATCAGCTTTATGGAGGTGTTATGGCATAGAATGAGCTGCACATGTTTCAAGGGTGCAATTCAATACATTCTGACACATACAAGCATCTGTGAAACTGTCACCAAGGTCATGGTAGTGAATACAACCATCACTCTCCAAAGTTCCATCCAGCCCCTATGAATCTCTCACTCGTACCCCTTCCCCACCCCTCTTTCTCTCAAACAGCATGTAGTCATTTTGTTCTCATATCTCCTACCCCCAGCATAAATATTTTGAGGTTTATCCAAAAATTTTTGTTGTGTGTACTGATAATTCATTTCTTTTTCTTGTCGTATTGTATTCAATTGTATGGTTATACCACAATGTGTATATCCATTCGTGTGTTGATGGACATTTGGGTTGTTTCCAGTTACTATAAATAAAGCTGCTGTGAAAATGTGTGTACAAGTTTTTAGATGGGCACTTGTGCTTTTAATTTAATTTAATTTAATGTAATTTAATTTAATTTAATTTAATTTAAGAGACACACAGAGAGTGCACGTGAGTGAGGGAGAGGGGCAAAGGAAGAGAGAGAGACAGAGACAGAGACAGAGAGAGAGAATCTTAAGCAGGCTTCACCCTCAGCATGGAGCCGGATTCGAAGTTGACCCCACGACCCTGGGATCATGACCTGAGCTGAATCAAGAGTTGGATACGCAAGTGACTGAGCTACCCAGGTGCCCCCTTTTAAATTAAATTACATTTTAATTTTTTATTGCACCTGTGCTTTTAAAATTTTAGATAAATACCTAATTGAGGAATGGCTGGGTCATATGATAGGCGTTTGCTTAACATATTTTTAAAAATTGCCAAATTGTTTACCAACGTAGTTGTATAACCCTATCCAAAGGGTTGAGAGTTCTAGTTCCTCCAAGTCCTCCAAGCCAATGTGTGAAATAGTTCATCTTTTCCATTTTAGTCATTCTGATAGGAAAGTACTGGTATCTCAGTACTTTTGGTTTTAATTTGCACTTTCATAATGACTAAAACAATTTTGAGCATCTTGGCCAGAAGTCCCCATCCAGTTCATCTCAAAACTTTAGTCTCATATCTCTTTCAAAGCCAGCCATCTCTCTCCACCTCACCAGAGGAGCCAGGCTATGGAACAGAGGGAGGCATGAGATGGACTTCTGATTTGAGAGGATCAGAGACAGACAGACATTTAATACCGTGTCCCTTTCTGTAGACCACCTTTTTTTTTTAAATGTTTTATTTATTTCTAGGAGAGAGAGAGAGACAGCATGAGCAGGGGAGGGTCAGAGAGAGAGGGAGTCACAGACTGAAACAGGCTCCAGGCTCTGAGCTGGCAGTCAGCACAGAGCCCGACACAGGGCTTGAACCCACGAACCGCGAGATCATGACCCAAGCGAAAGTCGAACCCTTAACCGACTAAGCCACCCAGGCGCCCCTCTGTAGACCACCTTAACTGCTGCTCTAGCTCACTCTCTTGGTGGCAACAGGTGAAGACAGGTCATTTTGGAACTGCTTCCTTAGTCATCGGTTGCCTCTTTCAAGAGCTGGTCATAACTTCCAGCCAGCTGGTCACCTTATATCAAGTTGTTCCTACGTGTCTACCTCCTTGCCCCCAACACTGCCATGGTCCTAGAAATGCCTCCAGTCTACCCTGCAAGGCTGCTCTCTGGTCAGTGGGCACAGGAAGGTCAAGTTCTGTCCTCTTCTCAAACCAAGAACTCAGCCTGGGCTCTGGTGGGATTTTAGTTCCCTGAGTATCTCAGCCCCACACCAATATTACCTCTTTATTCTCTTAGGCCAGCAACCAGTCAGGTCGCCCAGTTTGTTGGCCTGATATGTGTTAAATAGCAAACATCTGTGCTGATCTCTCCTTCCCGTCTTTAGAAATGATTTTCCTAGGTCATCCCCATCTTTGGCTCTAGAGAAGGTTGGGAATCACTCGTTCCCATGAATATCACCTCCTCCCAAAACCCACATCTTTCACCCAGGACCCAACTGTTGGTGTCTCTGAACTTAGAATGTATGATACTCAGTCCCTGTTTGCCTCAGGGTTGGGCTTTAACAGCAATTCTGAGACAACAAGAAAAATCCCACTTAATACCTGTTACGCTGACGCAGCAGCAGCACCTGGGAATTCCAGGCAGATGGCTGTTTTTACTAGATGTGAGTCCTTGTTTGCTCTGAACTTTTGCAGCTGAATTTAACCTCAATTGAACTGGGGGGAACTTGCAGTTGTAGCTGAGGCAGGTATTTTATTTCGAGTAAAATGGTAGTTTAGTTGTGTGGACTTTCTAGATTCTTGCTTCTTGCTGCCTATTTATTGGCAAGGAATGTAAGTTAGGACATTATATTTCACAGCATACAAAACTTTAATGTCTGAGGTTTGAGCCCATATTTGCCCTAAAACTGCTTTTTTCCTTTATATGGTTTTGATTTTCATCCAGTTCCATTTCAAGTACTACATGGGGGTTAACCACTGTTTCCATGGCTGCTAGAAGATCAGTCCGACACAGGGTCACGTTGGCTCTGGTTTGCTAATTCGATAAGCTCTAAGCATAGCAATAGATTTCAGGGGCTGAAACGGTGGGTTCAGCCACAGAGGAGTCACAGATTTGAACTATAACTAGATAAAGAATAAGAAATGTTTTCTGTTTCTTTGGGCTGAAGAGATTCATCTCAGTTGGTTAACCCCCAAAGCTAAAAAGAACTATTAAAAAAAATGAATATAAAACTGTTGCTGGACCACTTGGCTTCTGGAAATTAGGTTTGTTTAATAATCAGGATTGGGTTAAAAATATATCTGGATCTTAGATCAGTACAGAAGCTATGACATACTTAAAGACAAATAATGGCAATTAAGCTTAATTATACTATTTTCCCCAATACTTTTCCTGATTTTATCTTATAAAAATGCATTAATTATAAAAATTCAAGAAAAATCTAAAAATTAAAATCCCCAAATTCCTATCACCCAGAAATAAAATAGCCAAAATTAAACAGTCAGAAGTAAATAACTTCCAGTCATCTATCTCTGCTGAAAGAAAAAAGGAAGGGGAAGGATAAAGTAAATTAAAAAACAAAAACCAAAACTAGGATCATGGTCATGCATGTCATTTCTTAAAGTCAGTAATGCTTTTATTTATTTATTATTTTTTTTTTGGAGAATGGACACACTCACGCACAGGAGGGGTCAAGGGAGAGGGAGAGGAAGAGAGAATTCAAGCAGGCTCCACACTCAGTGGGGAGCCCAGCCTAGGGCTTGATATCACCACCTTGAGATCATGACCTAAGCCAAAATCAAGAGTCTGACACTTAACCAACTAAGCTACCCAGATGCCCCCATGATATTTTTTAATTAATAGTATTCAGTATAACTTTAATTCAACCAAAGAAAATGTTAGCAGTGACAAACTGATAGAATTGATAAATTTGAGATCAGTATTTCTTTATTAAAAATGTTTCTTAAAAATTTCTCCAAAACCAAGAAAAAATAGAAATCTTTAAGAAGTTGGAATAATATTTAATGTCACAATATGATTATGATATTATTGGTACCTTTAGATACTTTATTAGCACTCATTTATTATCACTTATTTATTAATACGGAATTCCTTTAGATACCTACAGATAACTTTGGAATGTCATGAAAAATGATAAAGTTAGCACTTATAGCTAGACATTTGCATTTTTTTAGCCACACGCTCTTGTTTGGATTCATTACATTATATTTTTATATTGTCAAGGTTTATATCATTCATGGTCTATTCTGTAACCATAATTTCCACATTGGCCGGTAATAGTTTGTACATCCTTAGAATGGATACAAAACGCTGCCAGTTCAGCACAGCAATTTCTCAACTGGGGTCTGTGGGCTCTCCAATATGAGAATCAGTGCCGTGTGTCTCTGTGTGATGTAATTTTTTAAAAAAATTATTTGTTTATTTTGAGAGAGAGAGAGAGAAAGAGAGTGCACACACATAAGCAGAGGATGGGCAGAGAGAGAGGGAGAGACAGAGAATCTCAAGCAGGCTCTGTACCTACAGTGAAGAGCCTGATTCGAGGCTCTGTCCCACAAACCTTGAGATCATGACCTAGAGCTGAAATCAAGAGTCAGATGCTTAATCAACTGAGCCACCCAGGGGCCCCTCCACTTGTGGTGGGGCTACTCTTGTTAACACACCTTTCATTTGCTCCCTTTCCTTCCCTGTCTTAATTCCTCATTCCCTTATTCTTCCCAAATAAATTACTTGTGGTCAAATCCTTGCCTCAGTGTTTGTTTCTGAGAAATTCCAAGGTAGAATCCTTGAAAATTGTCTTTTCTTTAAAGACATGTCAATACCATTCTTTAAAAGACTGTTGAAGGGGCACTTGGGTGGCTTAGTCGGTTAAGCGTCCGACTTTCGCTTGGGTCATGATCTCACGGTTCATGGGTTCGAGCCCCGCGTCGGGCTCTGTGCTGACTGCCAGCTCGGAGCCTGGAGCCTGTTTCACAGTCTGTGACTCCCTCTCTCTCTGACCCTCCCCTGCTCACGCTGTCTCTCTCTCTCTCTCCTAGAAATTAAAAAAAAAAAAAAACTTAAAAAAAAAAAAAGACTGTTGAAGATGTCATTAACCATGCTCACTTCAATAACCAGTGGAATAATACATATAAGACAATATTCTAATTATTGACGTGCTCATAAGCCTGACCCAAAGCTTTAAGACAATTCCTTTTGCATAGTCTCTTTAACGTTCCAGGAAATTGTACACTAATGTTTAAAAAAATACATTTATATGTATATACACAGACACACAGGCACTTTAAATTTAGGTACTTAAATGGACAGATTTCTGTACTTTGGGAATTGTACCTAGGAGAACAGCTTACTTAACTCCTGAATCATCAGTGAGGCTTTTATGTCCTCTGAGTAAATTGCACTCTGAATAGAGGGGTGGCTTTTACATTGTTGTTCACATGAATGGCGCCTCCTGTGGTTATGTACAGTACAACCAGATCTTATGGGTCTACAGCACATAGTTTTATAAAGTGAATGCTAGCTCTTTTAGATATTACTGCCAAATTACTTAAATATAAAATGATGTGAAACAGTCTGTCACATTGAACCCTCCCCCACAAAGCTAATGTTAAATTATTGATGTCAAATTTCCTTTTCTTCAATGCTGTTTTCATTGTCCTAAGTTGCTTTACCTAATGCCGGAATGTACTCTTTGAATCATATTTTAAACCAGTATTCTCTATGATTCTATATGTGCCTCAAAGTATAATCACATTGGAACTAGATAAAGGGGCTCTGTCAAGTTCAATTTAGCCAAGATTACCTCCTCAACAATACTTCAAGGATTTTATTCACATATTTCATACAGGCGGATTAGAATATGCACTCAGTTTAAAAAGATCACTTTGCTGTTCTGATGATCATGCACAATCTTACTGCTAAAAAACTCTGTTGTAAGTTTCCCACATGAACAAGTAGAGTTTCTCATGGGAAATGTTATGTAACTTTCTGAAAGAAATTTATACTAAACTTTGTATTCATCTAAAAATTGACAAATAAAACAGTACCCTCAATTGAATACCATACTAGAATATTACAGAATACTAAATACCCAAATACCCACTAAGCCTGTACTGAATGGGGCTTAAAAAATAATTTTGATAAATGATTTCGATTGACTTCTTTTTTTTTTAATGTTTTTTTAAATTTATTTTTAGCAGAGAGAGGGAGAGACAGCGTGAGCAGGGGAGGGTCAGAGAGAGAGGGAGTCACAGACTGAAACAGGCTCCAGGCTCTGAGCTGGCAGTCATCAGCACAGAGCCTGACGCGGGGCCCGAACCCACGAACCGCGAGATCATGACCTAAGCGAAAGTCGGATGCTTAACCAACTAAGCCACCCAGGCGCCCCTCTATTGACTTCTTGATTACGTAAGGAAACCTTAGAGCAGATGTTGAAAATGTGTAGCCCTTAGGTATAATTCAGACTCATCTGTGTATTGCTATCTGGCTCAGTGTTTTTAAATTTTTGTATTGGAATGCTTTCTTAGTTCCCTCGCCTTCCTCCCCCACCTCATCATGGTCTGATGGCCCATCTGGATTCACATTTTGGTGTTCGCTGCCTGGCCTCCCTGGAAGGCTGACATGGCAGCCTCTACCATAGAACTGGAAGCCCCATAGATTTTTTTGAGAGCCATGCTTACATGCATGTATTAACAAAATACAGGGGCGCCTGGGTGGCTTAGTCGGTTAAGCGTCCGACTTTCGCTTAGGTCATGATCTCGCGGTTCGTGGGTTCGAGCCCCGCGTCGGGCTCTGTGCTGACTGCCAGCTCAGAGCCTGGAGCCAATTTCAGAGTCTGTGTCTCCCTCTCTCTCTGACCCTCCCCTGCTCACGCTGTCTCTCTCTCTCTCCTAGAAATAAATAAAAACTATTAAAAAACAAAAACAAAAAAACAAAATACAGACATATTTTTGTATACTTGCAGAAGTTGTTACATACCTGCAGAGGCTCTGATATACTTGAGAGCTTAAAATTAAAATGTTGTAATTTCAAGATTTTTCCTCCTCTCCTATTTTTCTTCTGTTAGTTACCTTTTGCACTAAGGTTCTCCAAATTGTGAGAAGACTAGAAAGAAGGTCTACACAGGGCCAGGAGAAGGGGAAGCAGTAGGGATCAAGATCAAGCAGTAGGGATCATTTATTTATTTATAAAATAAATTGGTCATGGGGATGTAACACACAGATGGTGAGAAGAGTCAATAATAATACTGTATTCTAAGCTTGAAAGATGCTGGGAAGGTCAATCTTAACACTCCCCATCACAAGAAAGAGAATTTTATAACTTTGTATGGCAAATGGTAACTACAATTATGGTGGTGAGCATTTTGCAATGGAGACAAATATTGGATCATTATGTTGTATACCTGAAACTCATATAATGTCCGTCAGTTATAGTTCAATTAAAAAAAATAAAAAAGAAAAGAAGGGCGTGAAGCATGACCCAGCATGGTGAAGTTCTTTTGGCCAGTTCATGGAGTCCCGGGTCACACTGTGCAGTCACTGCTGCTTACAACGCAAGATGGTACCAAAGACGGAACCATTGTTGAAGGACTTACTTGGACAGATTAATTTGGTTTGAAAGGTCAGTTTTTAAAACCCTATTTTATTTGTCTCAATGTAATGTTAAAGACAATGCTACATTACATGCTTTACATGTATAGCCTAAGAATTAAGAGAGAGATTTTTTTTTAAATGTTTGTTTATTTTTGAGACAGAGAGTGCGAGAGAGAGCATAAGTGAGGGAGGGACAGACAGTGAGGGAAACACAAAATCCGAACTAGGCTCCAGGCTCTGAGCTGTCAGCACAGAGCCTGATGTGGGCTTGGAACTCATGAACCTTGAGATCATGACCTGAGCTGAAGCTGGACACTTAACCAACGGAACCACCCAGGTCCCCTGGTAGATTTTTAATTTTAAATTGTTTCTGCAACCGAAGTTTAAACTGATGGGGTTATGAACTGATATGCAGGAGAAAAACCTCAGTGACTTAACTTGTTTACAGTGTTTTTGCTCACCTGTGTGTTTCTTCACAATCTTTTGAAGAAGTTAAAGTAGTATTATCCCTGTTGCAAAGAAAAAAGAAACTGAAAATATGCAATTGAGAACTTTTTGTTCAACATCATACATTTAGTTAAATCAGCAACCAATAGGATTGATTTGTGCTTTTTACTATACCTCTGTATGCAATTGTATCCTTTTATTTCATGATCTTTTGCCACACAATTAAATTTTGGGAAGGATCAAAATTAACCTAAGCATAACTGGAGGGCTTTCCCAATTAGGCCGGAATCATACTCAGGTTTAGCCTGGCTGTAAAAGTTCTCTTGGGGGTCCTGCGTGACTCAGTCAGTTAAGTGTCGGACTCTTGACTTCGGCTCAGGTCATGATCTCACGTTTCATGAGATGGACCCTGCACTGGCCTCTGCACTGACCACATGGAACGTGCTTGGGATTCTCTCTCTCTGCCCCTCTCCCACTCACGTGCATGCTCACACTCTCTTCTCTCTCTCAAAATAAACAAAATATTTAAACAGAAACAAAAGAGCTCTCCCTCTAGTTCCGTGCAAAAACACAAAAGGTCAGGTTTCCTCTTAAGCATCTGGAGAAGAATGCACAGTTGCTCTGCACCGTATGGTCTGACATGATAGTTGAGATTAGGAGACAAGCCACGTGAGAGCGCACAGTTCCGACTCTCCTGTGTAATTAAGGGAGAGTCCCAGGTGTTCTCCGTCTCCCTGAGGGAGCTAGCATTGACTTGTTAGGAGGAAGCGTGGTGGGCCAGACTGCTCAAGGTTAACCAGACTTTGCCTCCCTGCCAGGGACACAAAACGGGGGGTGGGAAGACTACGCAATTAGCCAAGAGGCACCAATTCATGCCAATCGAAATACAAAAGCAAAACAGGTGGGATCTTTTGAACTATCCTCTCTGAGGACTGCAGCCTCTGAGGTCTCAGGAAGCATTGCCAACTCATGGAGCTTTTAAAGGAATGGCTCTTGTGAGTCTAAGCCACAGTGAAAGACATCAAAGTCATGCTTCTTAGGGAGCCAACTGTCCATCTCCCTTCCTTCCCTCCACCACCAGAGGCTCATTTACTTTTCATTGTTTGATCTCAAAGAATTTAATTTTTTTTTAGGTTTATTTATTGAGGGGTGGGGACAGGGAGAGAGAGAATCCCAGGCAGGTTCCGTGCCCAGCATGGAGGCTGATGCAGGGCTGGATCCCACAAACTCTGAGATCTTGACCGGAGCTGAAACCAAGAGTCGACTGATTACCCAGGAGCCCCTCAAAGAATTTAACTTTTTGATGAGGCTACCAAGAAGCCCTGGAATGTGCTAGACAGTAACATTTTCCACATGAATATTTTGAGACTCAGGTTTTGCCACTTGGAATTCACAGCCCTGTGCAAGATGTTGTTTCTAAGTGGAAATTGGAATTTGGATATTTTTCAGACTGATGCTAGAACTTTGGGGTGGGTGTTTCTAAAAATTTTTTAATGTGTATTTATTTCTGAGATAGAGAGAGAGAGAGAGAGAGAGAGAGAGAGACAGACAGACAGAACATGTGCAGGGAAGGGGCAGAGAGAGAAGGAGACCCAGAATACGAGGCAAGCTGAAGGCTCTGAGCTGTCAGCACATGGTCTTGAACTCAGGGACCATGAGATTATGACCTGAGCTGAAGCTGGACACTTAAGTGACTCAGCTAGTTTTATGAATCCATGACATTGGTGGTATGATCGGAAAGGTTACAGTTCAGTATCTTAAAAGCTCAAACCCACCACCTTCCCTTTTCATCACTGTGGCTTCATTCCTTTGGACTTGGAGATTTCTTAACCATGTAACCCTTTTGCTGTCACAGCTTATAATTGAAACTGCTTTTCTGAATTTCTTACCTAGGGGTTTTCACTTCATTTGGATGCTGCCCCTTAGCCAATAGCCCTTGAGAACAAGAATAGGACTCACAAGAGAAGCATGGCTTCAAAGGTGCAGGAAGTGGTCTGAGGAGGACATGGAAGTGACATAGATAATTAGGTTCCAATGACAAGATTAAGTCTACTTGCATATAGGACTTCTGTTCCCATTTTTTGGAACTGAAGTATCTCTCCTGCATTTGACCAAGTGTAGAATGCCTTTCCTCCACAGACTATGCAGTGACATGTTTCTAAAATGGAAGATGAATGAATTTAATAGGAAGAATGGTGACCCTCTCCCTCTCACACAGAAATCACAAAACCAAGGCTAAGCAAAAATGTTGTCAAGTCAGCACTGGTGTGGCCCAAGAAGGCAAATTAGCAGAAGGCCGGTGTTTAGAAATGAGAAACAAAGTCAGAGCCCAGAATATGGCAGAGTAGGTGAGGTGAACTGACTATCTCAGTTTCCTTGGAACTGAAGGGTTTCCTGAGGCCTAGGACTTTCAGTGCTGAAATTGGAATCATCCCAGGCAAATCAGAAAGGTTGGTCAACCTAGGTAGGTGGCAATTTAAATAAACACTGAGTCCTGTTCTTTACATGGGTTGGACTTTCCATTCAAAGGATTACCTGCTGGAGGAGAATGTTTCCTCAGTGAAAACACCATGCCTTGCCATTGTCCAGGACCATACATTTGAAGCATGAGTTCCGGAAGGTTGGTCAGAAGCAGGGTAAAGATCTGGCAGGCAACACGCATGTACTTTTAGTTTGTAGCTTCAGGTCTGGAGTGTGGTAAAGTCAGGAAGGAAGCCACAGGACGGGAGTTGAGGAAAAGCAGGCGGAAGTCATTCTGGAGGTGATGGAGTGCATTGAGATAGGGGAGATTGTGTGGATCTGAGTTCCTTTCAGGGCATGCTGCTCATTCCAGACAAATTGGTCTATGCATTTTACCCCAGGCTTCCTCAGTGCTTTCCACCTCCTCTCTCTCAGAATGCCTTCTTTTTACTTGTACAGCTGCAGAAAAGAAATACTCTTTACCCTGCAAGGATCTTTTGAGAGTTTGCTTCTTTAGAAAAGGTACCTCGGACCAATTCTCTCCTTTAAGCTCCCGCAAGAGGAATCATCCTCTGTCATCGGGGGTTTGCCTTCTGGTTGTATCAATCAATGACTCTCAATGTCTTGTCTCTTCAGGTGGGTTGTGAAAAGTGGGCTGTCTGGATTCTTCTTTTCTTATTAAAAATTGCCTCTGCTCTGTTTCACAGTGTCCAGCCCAGAGCTGGCTTGCTGACCATGTAGAGCTGCACTGTCCAACAGAAATATAAGGTGAGCCACATCTGTGATTTAAAATTTTCTAGCAGTCACATTGAAAAGAATCCAAAGAAACAGGTGAAAATAACTCTAATAATACACATTACTTAGCCAGGTATATCCCAAATATTATTTCAACATGTAATCAATGGGAAAAAGACTCTTAATGAGACAGTTTCCCATGATTCTGATTGTACTAAGTCTTTGAAATTCAGTGTGTATTTTACTCTTCAGCACATCACAATTTGGATGAGTCACAAATCAAGTGTTCCAGAGCCACACACAGCCAGTGGCTACCATATCAGAGAGCTCAGGTCTGAATCATAGTTTGCGGAAATGTACTGAAGCAGTTGATGGAGTCTTACATGACAGAATGAGTTTAGTTTGATTTTATAATCAATAGAACGTTTTTAAAAGACTGCAATAGCATGTCTTAACATGATGAAGACAGAGATCAAGGATACAAATTCATAGAAATCAAAAGAAAGGATTTGTTTCCATGATAAAGAATAACCAGAGGAATAGTAGCAGAACTTTGAGGATGATGGAACAAAAAAATAAATAAATAAAGGAGAGAAACAAGTAAATAATAACTGAAGGTATTAAGCCTAGAATATCAGGAGAATAGTAAGATGGAAGTCAGAGAGGAAGACCAGTCTAAGAAAGAGAGGGATTCGTTTTCAACCATATAATTTCAGGCACTGGGAAATTCATCTCACCAGAAACACAGTTTGGAGCAAGGATGAAAGATGAGGTCTGGTAAAGTAACTTTTCGGATCAATGCCATTAAGTTGGTTGAACCTTAGGATCTTAAGATTGTGAAGGCAGATAGAGATCATAAGCATTCAAAAATTTAACTTTAAGAGTTCATAATTAGCAAGCAGGACAAAAAGTTATAAGGATGGCAGGAAGAAAATGAAGACAGATTGGAAGTCAAGAGGGTGGGGGAGACAATTTCAAAACAGAAAGGTACATACAGCAAGCAGGAGAGAATTTGAGGCAGATGAGGACAGAGAAAAGTCCATTGGACGTGCTTAGGAAGCCATCTCAGAAGCAATTAGAACCTTGTTCAAGGCTGAAGGAACAAAGAGGATTTGCATTAGCTGAGCTCTCTCCCAAACTCCTGGTTTTCAATCCTTAGACCAATAGGCCGGCTGAAGAGGTTTGGATTGAGAAAGCTGACTTTTTCCAGCAGATACAGTCCCAGTAGGAATCCTGGCAGAAGGAAACAGACCCGCACAGAGCGGGTGGAGCGCTGGGTGATTCTTGATTAATGGCCAATGTAAAGAAATCCCAGAAACAGGCCAAGTGACAGGATGCAGGGAAATTCATAGGGAGAGCCGTGCAGGACTGAAAAATCGTTGCGAAACCATTATTTGGTCTTAGTTAAAAGACAAGCTGAAAAATACAAATTTAAAAGATAATTTGTAAGGACTTACTGTGTTTTTTTTTCTCCAACCATTTTTTCAATATTTTATTACTTATCTTCAGGGATGGGCAAACATGGAATGTATCCAGTGGAAAATTGCCTTTAAGTTTTTACACGTTTTTGAAAGGGAGATAGAGAACAACAGTGGCCTGAAAAGTCCTGGAAACTCTAGTGGCCTGAAACTCAGATCCAATCCTTTTCCTCTTTCAAGCCAATTCCATTGTAACACAGTATCCAGTATCCAAGAATTTAAAAAAAAAAAGGGGGGGTGGATCTTAGCTTTTTGCCTTTGCTCAACTAGCTTCTGGATCACGGAGTCAAATTAGAACCAATGAGAATGAAGTCAGGGTTTGGTAGTTACAAGTAATTCCCTTATTCATGGACATGAGATTTCCTTTGGGCTGTATTTGGCAAGTGTCGGAGTAAAGGGTGTGGAATTTACTGAGCTACAAAAGTCCCTTGAAATTCCCTGCAATTTCATAAAACTTAGCAGTTCGGATGTGCACAAATGTTTCTGAAATCTTTGGAAGACAACAATGTAGATCACTCCCACTGCTGAAAATGACTAAGATGGATTTGCTGTTTCATGCAAATGAAACCTTCCTAAGGAGGAAGGTAGACAGATAAAAGGGAAAAGTGTGGTCTACAGGCAGAATGAAGGAGGTGGGTGAAAACACCGTCCAAGGGGGGAGAGGATGCAAATTCCATTCTGCGTAGCAGGAATAAAATAGTGTAAATGGAAACACAGATGAAGTCAAAATTGCTTCATCCATTTCAAATACTTTGTTTCTAACTATGCTACTTCCCTTGTCTCTCATAGTCCATCGTAAAGACTCAAAATAATAGATCTGTGATCGTTCTATTCTTTCTTCATCTGGATACATTATAAAAGTTGAGAAGTAACCAAAAATGAGGTGTGGGATTAATAGTTAATCAANTTTTATGTGTATAGATGCATATTGGTGATGATCTATAGTGCATTTCTTACTATAGATAAAAAGCAAAAAATGTCTTCTCTAAGTTCAGAGGTTTTGTCAGAAGGGCTTCAGAGTTTTGCCATGTGTGCATGCATCTTTATAAAACTGACTGGATTTTGGGGCGCCTGGGTGGCTTAGTCGGTTAAGCGTCCGACTTTCACCTAGGTCATGATCTCGCGGTTCGTGGGTTCGAGCCCCGCGTCGGGCTCTGTGCTGACTGCCAGCTCAGAGCCTGGAGCCTGTTTCAGTCTGTGACTCCCTCTCTCTCTGACCCTCCCCTGCTCACGCTGTCTCTCTCTCTCTCTCCTAGAAAAAAAAAAAAACACTTAAAAAAATAGTTAATCAATAACTTCAGACAGGAAAAGGAATTCCTAACTCAAAGACTAGTGCATCAAGATAGCTACCAAACATTGCGCTTATTAGAAAGGACTTGCTCATTTTTGTTTAGAGATGAAATAGCTTGTTATTCACACACATGCACACGATGTGTTCATGTTTCAGGAAGCACCGAAATCAGATAGTCAGATTACTAGATAAACTCAAAGACTGGTATTCTGATTAAATTGGTGGTTTTTAAATGTCACATAGATTAGTTTATCTCAAATCATTGTCAAACTCATCACAGACTGTCCCTTCAGGGCGTTTAGATAAAAATATGTAGGGAAATAATCTCTTAAATTTCAAATAGCAACCTTTATTTATGTCTTAAGAAAAACTGGTTAGAAAATTTTTTTATCAGATCCCTCACCCTTAGAAATTAGACACAATCTCTTAAGTCTCATTCACCTCTTCGTGTAATGCTTCCCAACCCTCATGGGACTCAGTAAATTTGTGTCATAATCAACATGTTTCATTTCTTTCATTATCACTAATGATTATTTGCATAAGGAATCTGTTTTATACTGTAAAGCTAACTTTACATTGATAAAAACTTGGGACATTTACTAGAACAGAAAACAAATATTCTTGTGGCCACGGTTCACTTTAGACTTCTAGTTCTTCCTTGGGTTCTGTTGATTGGGTCATGGTGTAGCTCAACACCGGAAATAGTCACTGAGATATTGTGCCTGTAACATTTTTTGGAGTGGAGTCCCAAATCTTTAATGAGATTCTGTTAGGAACACACGGCCATCTTAAAGAAGTTAAGAATGATTTTGAACATCATATTAAAAAAATATATGCAATGCATCAATATGAATCTGGCACTTTGCCAAAGTTAACAGTATTAATTAGGACATGAATAAAAAGGATGTTTATCATACTATCAAACAAAATAAGGTAGATAGTTCTATCAAACAAAAATAATAATATACACTCACTGTTCACTTCAGGCCAATGTTTTGCCTCCTTTGGATGAAAGTTAACAGAGTTTCACGTTGTGACTTCCATCTTATCAGAGACTCCTAAAGTAAACAACAGCGCAGTATGAGAAACCTTGAATTGTGTAACTTCTGCTCTGGCTTTTTTGGAAATAGCAGATGTCATTTTCTTATTGCCCACCCTCAAAGTGTCACGACAACTTATTCACATTACTGGAATTTTCAGAATAGCATCTGCATATTTTTAGAAACCTCCATGGTTTTTACTGGTGAAGTAGTACTATTTGACAAAGCATGGGTATGCCCGTCTGGGCTTCCATTTATCATTATCATCAGTATGTTACGATTACTCTTATTTACAAATTCTTCTCCGCATGACAAGTGAACAGGGGGACAGAAACCCCACTTGGAAGAACTCTTCCCCTTAGAGCTTTGGCAACGCCCGGGAGGTTGGGTCCCCCGAGGAAAGCAGGAATCCACCGTTCGTCGGAGCGGACCCTTGCTTCCCAGACCCGACGGCCCCGGAGCCGGCCGCGCGCCCAGCGCCCACCGGGCGGAGCCCGAGGCAGCGGCCGGCCGCGGAGCCGGCGCTCGGGGCTGCAGAGCGCCCCCGCGGCGCAGCGGCCGGGCGCCGCCTACCCCGGGGATTGGCCCGCGCGGCCGGGACGGTCCGGACGGGGGGGCGGCCGGCGCGGGGCGGGGGGGTGTGGGGTGGGAGGAGGCGGCCCCGCCCCGGCCCGCGCCCCGCCCCCCGCACGGCTACACAGAGGGGCGCCCACGTGCCCAGCCCGCCTTCTGCAGCGCAGCGGCCCGGGGCGCTCCTCTCCGCGCGGACCAGCGAGGCGGCGGCCGCTCCTTGAGCCTCCCGGAGCCCTCGCCCACCACCGCCCCCTCGGCGCGGCCCCAGCACCGCCCCAGTAAGTTGCCAAGTGTCCGGTGGCGCGGACGTACAGCAGGCGCCGGACGGGGAGGGCTGGGCTGGGGCGCCGCGGGCCCCGAGGCCGCGCTGCCGCCACTCGGGGGTGGAGAGCCCCGGGCCCGCGGGAGGGGGTGCCGCCGCGGACCCTCGTCCCTGGGGCCGCGCCTCGCCCCGGCCAGCCCCGTGCGGCCGCGTGTGCCGCGGGGCGTCGGGGTCCGCGGAGGCTGCGCGGGTCGCGGGGGCTGGGGGACGGCCGGCACCGCGACCCTGCGGGGGCCCCGTGGGGGTCACCTGGGCGCCCGGCCCCGGGAGGGCACACCGAGGGGTCCCCGAAATCGCCTTCCGGAGAGTTTTGGGTTAAGTGTAGACCGCGCTCGGAGCCGTGGGACCCTTTCACGTCCGAGTCCCGAGCGGGACGGGCGGGACAGGTAAACGGCCCGTCGCGGGGTGCGTTTGGAAGTAAAGGGGTGCGGTGTTAAGTGCGTCCCAGACGGGCTACACTCTTAAGCCTGCTGCATGGAGTCTTCGGCCTTGAACTCGCAACGCCATTCTTGATGCTTCGGCAACCGCCAAGCCCATCGCCTCGCAGTGCCCTTCCAGCGGAGAACTTTCCAGCGTGTGTATCCAGTCCCCGGAGCAACGTGTTCAAAGACGGTATCTTAAAGAGCCCAAAAAACACCCTCACGGAGTTCTAGGAGTCTTTGCGAGCGGAAACAGTGCCCAGATCTCCAGAATAAAAATGTGCAACCTATTCAGACTTTTCCAGTGTTGGTGCAGAACTGCCTGCAGAAGCGCCTAGGGGACGCTTAGGGCTGGTAATAGGGTTTATCCAGCCGCCAGGGCAGAAACGTTCATCCTTTGAATGAGGGAGGATCGCAGGTTGGGTTCAGACGAAGCGTCCTGAAGGTTGGCGGGGGCCTGGCGGATCAAGTTAGCGTGCATGTGACCTCTGACTCGAGACTTTTGCACTCTTGCAAAACTTGAGCCCCCTCTTTCCCCGGTAAGCACTAATAATAATCATCTCCCCAGGAAAGCACAAGTGTTTGTGCTCTTTTTTCTAAGGGATGGACAGAATAAGAATAGTTTTATATACTTTCTTATAGTCGCTTTACCCCTTTGTAGTCTTAAACCCTTTTTTTTCCTTTTAGTTGCACTGAAGCTTAATATGAAATGTACTGCAGGGCAGCGTAGGCTTTTTTTTTTTTTTTTTTTTTTTTTTTTTTTTTTTTTTTTTTTTAATTTTATTTGTTCTGAAGGTAGGTTTTTTTTTTTTTTTTTTTTTTTTTTTGCTTTGCTACAAAGTCCCTACTTGGGCGACAGTGCTGGGAGGCCACATTATTTATTAGGATTTTTTCAGTTTTCACCCTTGCGTCTCACTTGTTTTCACATCTCGCCTTGATTGGGGAATGCCATTCACCTGAAGGCATTTTCATCTTTAAGGGTGCGACGTGGCCTTGGGAACCAGAGCAAAACTGTCTGGTATCTCCCGGGATTCAGTTTGCAGACTCCTTGGCCTCTGTAGTGCATGGTAGGCAAAGCCCTTCTGATTCCAAAGTCTCTAAGCCTTATCGCTGGATTCAGAGTCTCTAAAAGGAGGCTGGGAGAGGAGACAAGGTGGCTCTTGGAGTTTGAAAAGACTGAGAATAGTCTGGAGTTTTTTGTCCCATAGTCTCATTTGTTTGGTTTTTGAACATATGCACCTGAAGAATTTTGAAGTTCCTGCTTTCCGCCGTGAGCGTGCTCCCGTTTGCAGAGTGGGAGTGCGTTTCCATTCTAGGTGGCCCACTTCGTGTTGTCTTCTCCTGCTTCTTGCTGAAGGTGTCAATGCTTCTGGCGTTTTTGGCGAGACCTGCCTGGCCCCTCATTTATGGCGGTTTCAGTCCACTTCTTTTTCAAATGGGCTTTCTCTGATCATTTTTCTTTGGTGACCTCTCTACTTAGCCTAGTTAATGTCTTCCCTTCTGTTTTATTTGCTCCCTATTCCATAGATCTTTCCCTATATAGCTATATAAGTATTTTTTTTTTTAAGTGTTCAGGGCCATCTGCTGGTTTTATTTTGATGCCCTTCAGCGACCAACTTTCAGAAGAGATTATTGAAAACCTCTTACCTTGCTGTTTGTTTTATTATTTCCCCAAACATGATAGGAACAAACATTGATTTTTAAGGACTGGCTTCTTAGAAGCCACTTACTGGGTGGTAGACATTTAGAACAAAAGCAGAATTTTCAGTTGAATATATTTCTATGCATTCGCATGTTTAATACTGTATCCTTCGTTTGAATGTTTTGTCATCCAACTGAATACTGAAAAACTCCATTAACTGTAACATTGCACTTCTGTGAGACCACTCCGCTAAATGGTGTGCAAAATCTGTGTGGTTAACTCGTACTACACCTTTTATCTGAATATTCAAAAACCTACTGATAAAGCCTTGATAAAGAAACTAATGAGATCATTCTTTTCATTGTCTCCTGTTTTAATAACTTTTCATTCTACTGCCTAACACAGTGTCTGTACACATACATGCTCAGTATGTCTTATTGTTGAGTGAATGCCACTGATTTCAGTAATCTGAGAAAGGGTGTTATCTATGTCTTTGTATATTCTGTCATTGAAATTTCCTTCACTGAAAATCCCTACTCTGTTCCAGACCCTGGACAACCAAAGGCTATGTGTGGCTCTAATTTTTGGAAGGATTCTTCAATTAGTTTTACATTTGGGAAACCGTTCACTGATGGATTTATCAGTAGGTTTTTTGGTTGTAATTTTATATAAAGTAACAGCACCTATAAACTGATGACATGAGTACTGTCTGTACCAGAAAGCAAGTAAGGAAGATGCTCTCTAACATGAAAATGACGCTGCTTTCTATTCCATCATCCAAAGTACCTGTGCTTGGTGTTTTTGTTTTATTGGTAGTAACAAATTTGTCTTGGTTCTACTTATATATTCTTTGACTTGCCTTTTTGGCTGTTGTCTTAGATTATTGTCTGTGGCTGTGGAAATGTTGTAGATGCCTTTAAAACCAAACCAACAGCTAGGTTTCTTTTTCGCCAGGCTCTGAATAGTTGACCAGGTTCTCAGTAACTTAGTTAAGATAATCAGAGCATGATTTATCTATTAATTTCTCATGTCCAACTTAATAAACATAACACTATTAATCCAGTACACTGGAAGCAAACAGTGTACTATTTTTCTTGTGCTTGTGGACTGAAACTTCAAATGTTTCTAGGAATGACCTCTGCTGCCATTAGTTAACTTTTTTATTGGCAAGTACAAGTAGTATTGACTTTAAGAGTTGAGGTAAAGTGCTTTTTATTTAAAATGCTGGATTTAAATAGATGGGTTGCATCTCTTTCTGTTGCTATTTCAGACTTTTACTTTGGATCTCTGTTCAGAGAAATCTGTGGGTGTGTATGGACCTATGTTAAAAATCTATTTTTCTGGGTGTGTATGGATATACGTGGTTGAAAAACTTGGGGTTCTTACATCCAAGATGGAATCATCAGGCTACAGTGTTCTATGTGATGATTTCATTCTGCAGATGTTATAAATTTAATTTTATGCCTCTCTCCATCCCCCTTCAAGAAATAAATAAAATAAGAATAAAATCCACACCCACACGTTCATTTCTGGTGCTGCATATTAGTACCTCTCTTTAGAATGTGAGCCAATCTAGGATTCTGCAGTGAGGCAGATGATATAAGAACATTCCTTAACCTTTTTTTCCAGGAGTTTAAAAAAAAAAAACAACCCTATATTGTATTCATTTTTGGAATATTTTGTGAACAATACACAGCAAAGAATTTTTATTTCCCTTGTTGATTCTTGCTAGTTTTTCCCACAGTTCTAGGGAAAATTCTTTTCTTTCCTTAACCCAGTCTGGCTTCAGGAAGCCTCCCTAGGTCTTTATACAATTATATGTAATACAATGCTGTTTATTGCCGTCAAAGCCTACTTCCTAGTGAACCTAGTGATCATGGTGGATAAAACTTCATGTCATCAAGGATGCTGAATGATACTGTAATTAAGAGTCTCTCATTTGATACTTCTATTTTGCTCCCCACCCCCCACTTTTCTCAGTTAAGATTCTAGGATAAGTGGATCCGTTCTACTTAAAAACAAATGCTTGTCTCTTCAAAAAATCAAGTAAGAAAGTATACCTTAAAGCTTACTTATTTTACTTCTGTATAGGCCAAAATATGTTATAGAAGTTGGTACTTGATCATTAGAAGAATAAAGATTGGTTAGTTAGGATCTTTTCTTGCCTTGGCTCTGGGTATCTAGCTGCCATATTGGTGAATGGCAGTCACCAGTGGAATTAGTGATAGGGGAATTAAGTGACTGTATATTGAACCTTAAGGAAAAAATGGGGTCTTTTTGCATGTTCAGCCTTATTTTTTATGAATATGAACACAGGGCAGATTTTCAGGATGCAATTCAATTTATACTTTACAAAATCTCACTAAGGGGCATCTAGGTGGCTCAGTCGGTTGAGCTTCTGGCTCTTGATTTCTCCCCAGGTCATGATCTTGCAGTTGGTGAGGTCAAGCCCTGTGTTGGACTTAGTACTAATGGCATGGAGCCTGCTTGATATTCTCTCTTTCCCTCTCCCCATCCCTTGCTTGGGCATGGTGTGTGTGCAGCTATGTGCTCTCTCTGTCTCTCAAAATAAATAAAAGTAAACTTTAAAAAATCACACTAAAATCTCTAGAACTTTAAATATATTGGAGTGGTGGGAGTGAGAAGTCCTTTTTGTTTCATATGCAGAGTGTATTTTCCCAAAGCATGTGAGTTATATTCCATCCTTCTCCCCATCCCCATTCATGCTGTCTGGTTTCCAAAAGAAGTTCTGCATTTGGTGGAAACAGCTGGATTTGATTTTTTTGAAACTAATAGGCACAATTTACCACACCTCATATGCAAAATGTATCGTATTTAGCAATTGTGTGTGCATCCAAGTTACTTAATACTGTTTTGATACATAAGGATTCTTGGAATAGGAAATAGTACTTTGTAACTGCTTCTAAGAATATCCTATGAGATAACTCTATTTGGAGTCTTCCATGAACAGTGGTTAGTTAATCCAGTTTGGACCCATATGTGTTGTATATATTTACTGCTCAGATCTCCAGTCTGTAGAGAAGCAAAAATAAGTAACTTTGTTCCTGTTCTCTGGGCATTGACCACCCAGTGAAGGAGTTAACAAGTAAACATAACAATGGAAAGAGAATGATAAAGCTGTCATCTGGGTGACACAAAAAGCTGGAGGTATTGGGAAGAGAGGTAACAATCTGTTCTAAAAGTTAAAAAAAAATTCTGTTGTGTTTCTGACATAGACAAAATGCCCAACCAGTTTAGGTATTATCATCATTATAGTTACTGTTAGTGCTGTTAATACCACTCTTCCTTTTTCTCTAGTTGCTTTTTGATAAAACTTGAGTCACTTGGACTTGAGTTCTGGCTGAGTGGTTATTCACCAAAATACGCATTTGGGGGGGCGCAATAATACTTACTATTTATTTGGCAAAATCGAATATCATTTATTACCTGGGCATCTAGAAAATTATTGTGTGTGTGTGTGTGTGTGTGTGTGTGTGTGTGTGTGTGTTTTATTTTGAGAGAGAGCGCATGCTAGCACGCAGGGGAGTTGCAGAGGGAGAGAGAGGGTGGATCCCAACATGGGGCTCGATCCAATAATACTGAGATTGTGTAACCCAAAGGATATTTACTATAGTCTTCAGTTCCTGTGGGACATGGCTCTTATGTGGTACGAGGAAGGTCTCCATGAAGAGAGGGAGTTGGTGCCACAGCCTCACCTTCCAGGTTTCAGGTTCTTGTGAAAATCCCATTAAAAAAAAAAATCTGATCATTTTTCCTGAGAAGGAGTGGAGGTGGGAAGGATAGGTAATTAATTTGCATCTTTAGTTTACTAGACAAATCTTTCCATTTCTACTAGGTAAAACTCACTTCATAGTGTTTTTGTTTAATGGACTTTAGGTGCTCAGAATTCCATTAATCCTAGTTATTCCTTTGCAGCACACTGGTGTCATGTCATTGCTGATGGGCTCATATATGACCAATAAGCATTATTTCCAAGTTCTTGGGTTGGATGGGGTGTGGATATTCAATGTATTATTATCTTAGAATAATATATGAATAAACAAAACTTTACATAAATTTCTTCTAAATAAATTAGCAAATAAAAATCTTTACAAATGTCTTTGTGTTTTTCCTTCAAGTAGAGAACAGCTGTATTGAATGAAATTTTCCCCTTTCATTCAGAAAGGCAGTTTTCTTAAAGAGTGACTTTTTCCCCCTCCTTAAATTCACTCAGTGTTCACTCCCGTAATGTTCCTGGTCTCTTGAAGCAAAGAATACTTACTATTTTTGCATAGGGTTCGTAGGCTACAAGATGTTTGCAACTTGATAAAAATCTAAATGAAAACATAACTGACAGTTTGTATCAATGTAGGTATGAATTCCTCTGGGAATATTCTCTGTCCCCTAAAGTCAGGCTAGTCTGTATGATGTTTTATCTGCCTTTAATGATTATGTTAAACACCACAATTTTATATTTTTGTTTGAATCCAACAGGAAATTTTAATTCTGTTTCTTTCATTCTGTTGTTATTTGAGCCAGCATTTAGGAGATGTTTCTTTGAGACCAAGAAGGAGCCAGGGGTGGACTTCCTGAGGTCTCATTAACACTCTGGAGTTATCTTGGCCATGTTAGGAATTTAACTCTTTTTTCCAGGGAAGTCTTTGCAAGAAAATGATGTCAAATTGGCTATGTTCCATCAAGCAAAATGAGGTTGCAATTTTAAGTCTTAGGTGTGACATTTTGCATTGATGTAGACTTATATATGAAGGAGTTGACAGAAGAATAAAAAACTTCATCCACGTCCGGAACCCACTGAGAGTTCGTTTTGTTCATCACCTGAAGCAAACAGCACTGCTGAGTTTCTTAGCGAGTTCCAGCGTGGAGTAAAGATCAAGCACCCACTGTGTGCCGTGAGAGGATGTGCCATGTGGTGAATCTCTACCCTAATGGGTCACAGTTAAATCTTTGTGGAAGTTGATGGTGTTCAGTGTTACTTCCCTACCACATCTTCTCCTCTTTGGCTGCTCAATCTGTATTACATATTTACATGAAGAGTTTTGGAGGGGAAGGTAGTAGAATCATGTTAATGTATTAATGGAATCATACTAGAGTAGAATCATAGTAATATTTCCAACTTGAGGTCCGTGCTGTTTGAGCAGTCTCTGAAATTTAACTGTCCAACTTGTAAAAGATTGGACATGTAAATCAAATGGGAGAAATTAATTTTTTAATGTTTATTTTTGAGAGACAGACAGAACACAGGTGGGGGAGGGCCAAAGAGAGAGGAAGACAGAATCCAAAGCAGGCTTCAGGCTCTGAGCTGTCAGCACAGAACCAGATGTGGGGCTCAGACCCACGAACCATGAGACCATGACCCGAGCTGAAGTTGGACACTTAAACCATCTGAACCACCCAGGTGCCCTTCCCCTCCCTTCCCCTACTCTCCTCTCTTCTTCTCTCCCCTCCTCTCTGCTCCTTTCCTTGTCTGTTTATTTTGAGAGAAAAATAGCAAGTGGGGGAGGGGCTGAGAGAGATGAGAATCCCAAGCAAGCTCTGCACCTTCAGTGCAGAGCCCAAGGCAGGGCTTGAACTCATGAACCGTGAGATCATGACCTGAGCCGAAGTCAGACACAACCAACGGAGTCACCCAGGTGCCCCAACTTACTGTTTTTTCTTTAAAAACAATTTTTTTAATGTTTATTTTTGAGAGAGACAGAGCATGAATGGCAGAGGGGCAGAAAGAGAGGGAGACACAAGATCCAAAGCAGGCTCCAGGCTCTGAGCTGTCAGCACAGAGCCTGACGTGGGGCTTAAACTCACAAACCTTGAGATCATGACCTGAGCCAAAGTTGGACACGCAACCAACTGAGCCACCCAGGTGCCCCAACTTACTATTTCTTCCAATGGAAGGTTTCATGACAAGTTTCATATAATTTGCATCAACTCTATTTGAACTAATGGTACTTCACAGTTTTTTGATAGAGTGCCTCCTTCTTCTGTCCATTCTGATTAAGTTTATATTTTCATGCAAGGAAGAACCACATATATGCATGAAAAATACAAATGCCCCAGTAATTTTCTGTAATATATCTGGCAGTATAAGCTGCCCTGAATTCAGTGATTAGGAACCCAGATTGAGAACCCTGCAGTTCAGGAAGCCATTTCAACTCCTGCGAAGAGTATCATAGGAGGGACCGTTTGGGGGCAGGATGGATCCTTCTTGGTTCCGACATCGCTTCTTCTTGCTGATGTCAGGCTGCTCGTGGCCCACGGAGGAGCTGAGATCTGGCTCGGAGGTAGGTGTGGCTGCGGGGTCTCTGAGTTGAAGGCTGTGACAGTAACACGATGATGCCGGCTCTCATTTGTGCCGTGGCTGAAGTGGTCACCTGACATCCAAAGATTACTTTGGACTTCACTGTCTCCAGCATCCTCATCTTTCTCTCTTCCAAATCCTTAGATTTCTCTGTCTCCATATGCACCAGGAAATAAATTTGATTCTAGATGTAGCTGAGATCACTTTAATTGAATGGTTGTAAATATATACATAAATGGGAAGAAAAACATAAGAAGAGTCAGTGCCTTCTTATCTAAAATTGGAGTATCTTAGGAGTGGCATTTGAAATTCAACTTATGGCTCAGTGTCAGTCTGGGGATCTTCTAGAAATCTCTGGAAGTTAATACACTTCAGTGTGATGGAACTGAAGCGGTCATGCAGAACTAAAGAGTGCCTGCATCACTGCAGCTACTTAATGATGTGCCTAATGAATAACAGCAAGGCAGAGTGGAGAATTTTAAAGGGGATCTCTCTACTGACACACTTGACTTTTGCAAAACTTTCTTTATAAGGGGTTAAGGTTTGCACTGTTTCGTTGCAAAGAGCCCTCTGTAAATGCATCACGTTTGTGCCCTAGTGGCTGTGTAGGTGGAGTGGGACTTGTGTATGCAGCATTCATCAAGAACACCAAGCACATTTACATGCCATTGAGAAGCAACAGTGGGTGTTGGTAAGATTTGTAGTACTAGAGCTTTGAAAACAGATCATGGGCTGGTGCCTGTTTTAAACTCTCCTGAAACAGATTCACCTTTAAAACAAAATCACTTTTTTGTTAGATGGTAATACAGGCGTAAGGCTCCGTATCCCAGAAATGTGGTTCTGCCACTATAAAAATGGTGAGATACTGCTGTGATAGCTGGTTTTTCTATGCCAAACCCTACACTTAACAGTACATTGAAAACTGTCCTGTGGGCAATTTGTGAAGCTTTGGAAGCATTTAGCTCTTGCGTCCCTGGCTGTGGACCGTTTTCTGAGTTCCTCTCATTGAGCATATGCCAACCCAGCACAGTGCTAGACAGGTTTGGAGGAGAAGGAGGTAAGCTCCTAAGAATGACACGTTAGAGTTCTCTTTTTATAGGATAAGAAACTGAGATATTAAGAGGTGTAACTTACCTGAGGTTAAACAGCTAGGGACAGAGTGAAGACTTGATTTCCCTATTTTGACATAGCAAAAGCACTGATTTATATCAGGCTAGTCTGCTCTTATGAAAAGACATCATAATCACTATAACATACTTCTTACATGGTCAGGAATTTTATAAATGGGAATCAGAGTACAATTTTTAACTTAAGTTTTAGATTTCAAAATTTCTTGGAAATTAGCATATTTGAATAAGATGTTTTCATGTAGTGGCATTCTTTTGATGGGAACTATTTTTTTTAAATGGCTTGTTTTTACCTCCTATCCTGCCAAAAAAAAAAAAAAAAAGGAAAAAATGTAATCTTAGCCTAAAAATAAAAAGACTTTAAATATGGGTTCTAAGGTATCTAAAGTCATTAGGATTTAAACCTCCTAAGTGGTGCTTTTAAGCAAATAAGTTCTGTTTGGAATGCTTTTGTGCTATCTAGAGAAAAAACTGTTTGATTTTTTACTTTTTCTGATTATCACAGGTAACAGATGGTTTGCACTTAGTTCAGTGAACCAAACAAAGAGCAGACTCTGCATAAAATTTCTGTTGATTGTGCATTTTATCTCACTGAAATGGGTTGTATGAATCTTCTGAATAATGAATAGCATATTTATGTTATTCTGATCTTCCCTGCTGTGGAGTGCAAAATAAATGTGAAGGCCAATCAAGCCGGCATTGCCGCTTTAACAGCTGTCCAGTATCAGGGTGCCTGGGTGGCTCAGTCAGTTAAGCTTCATGATCTCGCGGTTCATGAGTTCAAGCCCCCCGTGCTTGACCTCAGGCTGTGCCCACAGCTCCCAGCCCAGAGCCTGCTTCAGATTCTGTGTCTCCTCTCTCTCTGCCCCTACCTTGCTTGCACTCTATCTCTTTCTCAAAAAATGAATAAACATTAAAAAAAATGTTTCTTATTTCTTTTACTACAGCACAACTCTAGGCATGTTGCAGGCCCTAATTTCACAACTGATAAATTGCTCCAGTGACTTTGGAAACTGCAAGCACTTTTATCTCCTGGAACTGCACTGAAATTGTAGTAACTTAATTTTTGTCAGGATTTTAATCATGAAACAAAGCCTTGAGAACCGCATCATTCCTCTAATCCCCCAGTTGTGAAATTATTTAGTATAGCGGCTGTCTAATGTTTGACTTTCTGTTGATCGACCATCCTGTTCCTAATTGTTGCTTAATTCTCGTGTGGCGTCAAACGGTGGAGGTGACGGTGGCGTGAGGCAGGTAGGGTGACGGCGCTGCCGTGGAGGTGACTCGACCAGCCAGGAGTTGCAGACGCCACCTGCAGTTGTGGGTGTTGATGGTAATGGAAAGCTCAGTTGAAAACTTTACTTCATCACACATAATTTAAAAAGAGTTTTTTAACGTTTATTCATTTTTGAGAGACAGAGACAGAGCATGAGTGGGGGAGGGTCAGAGACATGGGGAGACATAGAATCTGAACCAGGATCCAGGCTCTGAGCTATCAGCACAGAGTCTGACGCAGGGCTTGAACTCAGGAGCTGTGAGATCATGACTTGAGTCAAAGTTGGACGCTTAACTGACTGAGCCACCCAGGCATCCCTTATCTCACATAATTTTAATGCATTACCTATCAGGGAAATTGGTACAGTTAAACTACATAATTTCACTTCTAACTTTGTATGCATCAATCAGAATTCAGGCTGTTTTCAAGAAGTGAAAGAAAAGGAAGAATTGAACCAAGTGTAATTTCTATTGAGATAAGAGATGAAAAAAGAATGATGCAAGAATCCTTAATTTTTTTTTTCTGCCCCTAACAAAATGATGTATGTAGAATAATGTTTTGAGGCAGAGAAGATAATTTTTCTCTGGGGTTCACTTCAACAAAACTTGTACTGAAATTATTTCCTGAAGCATAATATACAGCATTGCTGGTTTTAATAAATCATGAGAGTCTGGGCTCACGTTTCATCCCAAACACAATCTTGCCTAACCACTCCTAACAGGCGGGTGTATTGTGTAAGAGTGAGCTGGAGGTTGTATGTGTGCAGACACATGGGCAGAAAAGCCAAAATTTCCTAACTAGTAACATAAATGATAATAGTTTTGTGTTTAAAAACAATAAAATGTTGATGATATCTATAACTCTAGAAAAATCAGCATTTTCTCCTTCTTAATTCCCAGTACTAAATGCTGATTTTTTTCCACCTCTGTTTCAGTGCTTAGGAAAAGAAGGATTTAGAGCATCAGAAGATCCCTTAAGCTCCTTTCCTGCTCTAGAAGAAAAATAGCAAGTTCCTGTTTATTATTCCCTAGGTTTTCCCACCAAGAGCTTCTTGATGTCTTTTGTGACCGTATCAGGTATGATGCACTCAGGTGTTCAGGACCTGCTGTGTAGCTGCGATGCTCTGGGGGCAGTGGCACCGGGTGAGGACTTCAGATCAGTCAGCGAACCATCAAGGAAGCATTTACAGCAGGCTGCAGGGGTTCTCCTCCCCGCTACCCCACTTAGCCCCCGTCTTCCTTTCTTTTCGTCCCCTGCACCCCCTCCGTCTCCCCCACCTCCAGAGACTCGCCGTCAAGTCTGAGCTCTTCTGTGGACCATGCTCTGGTATCATCCTTCATTGTCTGCTGTCCCTGGCACGTAGGGTATATTTTCTCCTTTGGATGAGATCAGCCTTAAAGAACACTGTTAACCGGCACTTGGCAGAGGCTTTGGGGAGCGTGCTGGTGTGTGAAGAAACTGGCCTCAGCATCTGCTTTCCTTCCTCTCCCTCATTCTCTTCGTATACTCCTTTTCCCTCAAGCCTGATGCTAAATGCAAACTCTAGGATAATGGGCAACCTTTTCAGAGTATAAAAATGAACAGTGAATATAGGGAGGGTAATTAATAACTTTTAAAGAAAAATCTGCTTCTTCATTTATAGCATCACATTAACTTTGTGTGGAAGAACAGCTTGTAGTTACTCTAAAAAAAAAAAAGCCAATGTGTTTTCTCAGGAAGTCAGCTCTTCTGTGAGTCATCACTTTAGTTATTGCTTTTCCAAGTAACTTTTAAATGGAGCTAGTTTATGGCTTGAATTAGAGCAATATAGTTACTGCTTTTTGAAATCCTGTTACTACATTTGTTATTGTTGAAATTATTCACAGGATAGAATTCAGCAAATTAGATTTGTATTCAAGTAATATTTGTCTCTAAAGCATTAATTATTATATATTTTTAAAGTATTGAATTTAAAAGACATCTACTGGCAGAACATATTTTAGATCAGTATTTTCAAGGATAAAAACCATTTTGTAAGGACTTGCTGTTACATGGTACTAAATTGAGGGTTTTACAAAGCCCAAACAGCAACCCATCATTGAAAGAATTTCCCGTTTACAACTTAGACTCTGAAAGCTAGAATTTAGAGCGTTTGAACCCATACTAGGGCCACCAGAGTTTATGTTCCTTCACAAGCCACCTCTTGACAAACTGTGACTGTGGAACCACTTCATTTCATTGGAAATGGTTCATATGGAACCATTTCATTAAGGAAATGAAATCTTTGGCTCATTGGCCCAAAGATAAACTTTAAACTATTTTATAATTTCTTTTTTCTCCTTTTAAAACATATGGCCACTCAGTAGTTATGGAATGTCCGCTAAGTGCAGAACTTTTCTATGTATTTAGATACAGTCACAGATTTAAAAAGGGATATTTTCTTTGAGCTCTTAGAATTTATACTCAAAGTCATACTTACTGGTGTCTCTATACCCAGAACAGACTAACAAGTGACATGGCTTTTTTTCCTAAGCCCTAAAGACACACAATCCAATATCTATCATTAAAAGATAGAACCCCAAGAGGTTCTGGAGTAAATAATAATAGTCTTTATCAACACTGTTAAAGTCCTTTATTGTAAAAAAAAATTTTTAATTATGTTGAAATACACATAGCATAAAATTAACTGTCCTGACCATTTTTTTAAATTAAATTTTTAAAGTTTATTTATTTATTTTGAGAGAGAAAATACACGAGCAGAGGAGGGGCGTGGTGTGGGCAGGGGGGGGAGAGCCCTAAGCAGGCTCCATACCATCACATGGAGCCTGACATGGGACTCAAACTCAAAAACTGTGAGGTCATGACCTGAGCTGGAGCCAAGAGTCAGGCACTTAACCAAGTGAGCCACCCAGGCACCCTGCCTGTCTTAACCATTTTTTAAAACATTTTTTTAATGTTTTTTATTTATTTCTGGGAGAGAGACAGCATGAGCAGGGGAGGGTCAGAGAGAGAGAGAGATAAAGAATCTGAAAGAGGCTCCAGGCTCTGAGCTGGCTGTCAGCACAGAGCCCAACATGGGGCTCGAGCCCACGAACTGTGAGATCATGACCTGAGCTGAAGTCGGACACTTAACCATCTGAGCCACCCTGGTGCCCCTTAACCATTTTTTTAAGTGCACATTTCAGACTTTGTTGTATAACCAATCTCTAGAATGTTTTCATTTTTTTTCTTCCTTAAATAGTTCATTGTCAAGTTGATTTCTATATAACACCCAGTGCTCATCTCAACAAGTGCCCTCCTTCATGCCCATCACCCTCCTCCCCTGTCCCCCACCTTCCTCAGCCCTCAGTTTGTTCTCAGCATTCAAGAGTCTCTCATGGTTTGCCTCCCTCCCTCTCCTCCACTATTTTTCCCCATCTTCTCCCACATCGTCCTCTGTTAACTTCCTCCTAATCCACCTATACGTGCAAACATATGGTATCTGTCCTTCTCTGCCTGACTTACTTCGCTCAGCATAACACCCTCAAGTTCCATCCATGTTGCTACACATGGCCAGATTTCAGTCTTTCTCATTGCCATGTAGTATTCCATCATATAGATAAACCACATCTCCTTGATCCATTCGTCAGTAGATGGACACTTAGGTTCTTTCCACGTTTTGGCTATTGTTGAGAGTGCTGCTATGTGCCCCTATGCATCAGCACTCCTGTATCCCTTGGGTAAATTCCTAGAATGTTTTCATTTTTTAAAACTAAATTTTGTATTCATTGAACAACTCCCCTTTTCTCTCTCCTCTCAACCCCAGGCAATCATTCTATGGATCTGACTACTCTAGGTAACTAATATAAGTGCAGTTCAACAGTATTTGTCTTTTTGTGACTGGCTTATTTCACTTAGTATAATGCCCTCAAGGTCCACTCGTGCTGTAACATGTGTCAAAATATCCTGGATTTTTAATAAACATTTATTTTCGAGAGAGAGAAGGAAAAAGAATCCCAAACAGGCTCTGCACTGTCTATACAGGACCTCACGTGGGACTCGAACTCACAAACCGTGAAATTATGACCTGAGCTGAAATCAAGAATCAGACACTGAACTAACTGAGCCACCCAGGCGCCCAGAACATCCTGTTGTTTAAAGCTGACTAATATTCTAGTGTGTGTATAGACCACATTTTGTTTATCTATTCATTTGTCAGAGGATTCTTAGATTGCTTCCACCTTTTGGCTATTGTGAATAATGCTGATGTGAGTATGGGTGTGGAATATAGCTTTGAGTCCCTGTTTACAATTCTTTTGAAGATATACCCAAATATGGAGTTGCTGGATCATATGGTTTTGTTTTTTTTTTTTAACGAATCACTGTGGCTCAGTTGGTTAAGTGTATAACTTCAGCTTGGGTCATGATCTCGTGGTTCGTTTAAGCCCCGCATCAGGCTCTGTGCTGACGCTCAGAGCCTGGAGCCTGCTTCAGATCTGTGTCTCCATCTCTCTCTGCCCTTCCCCCACTTACTCTCTCTCTCTCAAAAATGAATGAATGTTAAAAAAAATTAAAAAAAAAAGAATCACTATACTGTTTTGCATAGTGGCTGCACCATTTTTCATTCCCACCAACAGTGCACAAGGTTTCCAATTTCTCTCCCTCCTTGACAACACTTACTATATTCTGTTTTATTTTTTAAAATTAATAACCATCCCAGTAAGTGTTAGAGTGCTTTTATAATTATAAATTTTCTCCAAACTGAATAAGTAAATATAAAATGAGTTGCTTTCATTCACACAAAAAGAAGTTTAAACATTGCCTGGTTGTTTTTCTAAGGTTTAAAAAGTTTCCATTTATTCTCAGGATAAGTTAACTTTTGTATACATCTACGTAGTAGCATCGGTCTATACAGAAAGCCCTGAGCTTGTCTCAACCCACAAAGAGCATGTGAGTAAGGATGTACATGCTCTACGCTTACGGGATTGGTTGGGCACAAAAACCCCTCTGCACACTCATGAGCCTCCCCACTGATTTGATCCCATTTCCCTGGGTCCAGGCATGTGATGCAAATGAGTGAAACAGGTTAGTGCAAAACAGTAAGGCATGTGGTGAACGAGAAGGCACATCTTTTAGAAGTACCACATGCATTGAAACACAGTTTGGGCATTGGGAGGAGTGGCTCATAGAGTCAGCAGAGTCCTGGACATTGTGGAAAGAGGAGATGTGGCCTGAGAATGCAGCCCAGAAAAAAACCCCTGTTTTTATTCTAGCTCTCTTTAAATATGTCAGAACACGCTATATATAAAGCAGTTCCAAATATCTTTTCCCTTCTTAAACATGCACATAGGAAGGACAAACCTGGGAAATCTGCAGCAGCAGTTGATGGCAATTGACTCCTTGCATTTAATTCCAGGATAACTTAAACTTTTGAATTTTCCAGATTTCTCTTTTCTCTGAAAGCTAGTCAGTGTGCGAACAAAGTTCAGCCTTGCCTGGGTAGAACATTGTTTTCCTGCTTCTTAGTGTCTCAGTATTCACCTTTTAGGCTAGCCTTGCTATCCTTTGTTTCAGTCCAAAATGTTGCCTTGTGAAGATGATCACTTAAAACCTCATCTTCCAGAAGATTCTATGTTTTCAAATTCATGAATCACAACTACTTTAAGTCTTAGAAGCATGACAGTAATGAGGATATGGGCAGGAGAGACTCTGATAAATTTTACTGAAATGAGAAAGACAATCTCCTGTTAGTGTGTGATGTGAATATTCCCGGTGTTTACTATTGTCATCGTCTGGGCTAGGAGGTTAAGAGGTTTTTTTCCCCCCCTGGTCTTGTAGGACATTGGTTTTTGCAGGTACATTGGTAGAGCTTCTATTAAAGGCAGGTCCTGCTATTGTGAATTAAATATTCTCTACAGAGGAAAGGGGAAAGAAAGCAATCATGGTTGTCAGCCCTAAAATAGACGTGTTGCATCAGGTGAACTTTAAGCTTAAGAAAGGTTTACCAAATCAATATTTATTTAATCTGAATAGCAGAAATGTACTGGTGTAATACCCTTTGACACTTTTCCAAAGTGCATCAGTGTAATGAGGACATACCTTGTGGGGTCTTTTATTTTCTAGTCACTGTGATCTGACACCACTGGCTTTCTTGAGGAGGATAAAGATAAGGATATTGACTGGGGTGGGAGTTTTTTGGCAGTATGAACTTTGGTGTAATCTGACGGCTGGTTTACATAGATGCAGAGAATTGTGAAAAATATAGTTTTTCAGCCACAGAGAAAGAAATATCATTAAATCATAGAATCTGAGTTGGCAGTTACTTTAGCTAAAACCCTTTTAACTAAACATGGTTCTGCAGATTTCTGAATCACCTGTCCTCTGTTTTAAATAATGACAGAAATCTGACACTGTTATTGGTGGACAGCTTCTTGTGGGTAGAAAAACTCTTCATTGTGGAGGTGTTTATTGGGTCAATATTTTACTCTTTTTGTATTATGGCCTTTATTTGGAGTTTTGTCTCCTAATATAACATGGATAGTGTTATTGTCTTCTTATGCATTGCCATGGAAGAAAGTTACCATCTCTGTTTTTCTTCCCCCAAGAGCTAAAAGAAGCAAAATGTAGAAATAATACCAATTTATTTTTATAAGCCCTTTGCTTTTTCCCAGACAGCTTTCTTGGTTATCTAATCCTCATAGCAATTCTGTTTCAAAGATGGAAGAATGGAAACTCCTGTGACTTGCCCGGATACATGGCTGGTAACGCTCAGGCTTATAGGCTCTGCTCAGAGCAGGGTTCTCTCTGGGCCCCTCTACATCCTTGCTCTTTATCCCCACCACCTGCTGCTGCTTTAATTGTTCAAGTGGTGACATGGTTTCCAGACCCTTCAACCTATCCAGGTCACTCCTTACTGGACATACTTTGTCAACATTAAAGAAAAGATGGCAGCTACAGCCAAGCAGTCATCCATTCAGGCACTGTTTGAGTGTCTGCTGTGTGCCAGGCGCTCTCTAAGTGTTTGGAGTATACCAGTGAACAAAGCAGTCAAACGGGATCTCTGTCCTCATGAAGCTTGTGCATCGTGAGGGTTTATGCTGAAGCTGAGGCCCCAGCCCCCAAGGGCAGCACCCAAGAGAAGCTTGAAACAGGAGACTGAGAGAGCAGCAGGCTCGGTGCCATTAAGGAGTTAAGTGGGAATTCCCTGTAAAACTCCAAATGGTGTATCAAATCCATATCTAACATTGCTGCTCATTTCCCCCTTTTCATCCCATCGGACGGATTCCTTCTATGGATTAAAAAAATGTTGACTTTTGCTGAGTTATATCAATTTATTCCCAGGCACAAAACAAGGCCACAGAAAAACTTGGTAATAGAAGGGAGGTGTGCCTGATGTTATCAGAGGCCATTTGGAATAAAATCTAAGCAAAATGGAAACATGAAAGATGTGATTTGCAGAACCTAAAGACTTCATTTGTTCTGAAACAATGTTTTGAATTTAGAAATATGAGAATTGAGAATATTAGATATTTGAGAAACCAAGACATGGATAAGGAATGAACTAGATAAATTATAAATGAATACGGTATTTCAGCAAATGTTGTATATTTTAGTAAAAGCAGTAAAAGTCTTCCTTTTTTTATTGCAGGAAGCTTTCTTCTATTAGATCATTAGGGGATTTTGTAGCTAGAAGAAATGAGTTTTAATATATGTTAAAATTTTTAATGTAGACGTAAATTATGATGCTCTTAACATTTTTTCTCCATTGCTTACATGTTAATAACTATTACAGTTTCAGTCATAGGTGGTACTGGTTCATGAATTTGAAAGGTGAAACTCTATTGGAGATAAGGTTTTTATTTATTTATTTTTTATTTATTTTTTTTCTTTCATAGTTTATTGTCAAGTTGGATTCCATATAACACCCAATGCTCATCCCAACAAGTGCCCTCTTCCATGCCCATCACCCCCCTTTCCCGTCCCCCCCATCAGCTCTTAGTTTGTTCTCAGTATTCAAGAGTCACTCATGGTTTGCCTCCCTCCCTCTCCCCAACTATTTTTCCCCTTCTCCTCTCCCATGGTTCTCCATTAAGTTTCTCCTAATCCTCCTATAAATGGAAGCATGTTGTACCTGTCTTCCTCTGTCTGACTTACTTTGCTCAGCTTAACAATCTCAAGTTCCATCCACATTGCGACAAATGGCCAGATTTCATTCTTTCTCATTGCCATGGAATATTCCATTGTATAGATAAACCACATCTTCTTGATCCATTCGTCCATTGATGGACACTTAGGCTGTTTCCATGATTTGGCTATTATTGAGAGTGCTGCTCTGAACATTGGGGTACATGTGCTCCTTTGCATCAGCACTTCTGTATCCCTTGGATAAATTCCTAGCAGTGCTATTGCTGGGTCATTGGGGAGTTCTACTGTTAATTTTTTGAGGAACCTCCACACTGTTTTCCAGAGGGGCTGCACCAGTTTACCTTCCCACCGACAGGGTAGGAGGGTTCCTGTTTTGGAGGTAAGGTTTTTAAATCCCAAAGTGTTCTGGTAACATCCTTTTTTTTTTTTTCTTTAAATGTTTATTTTTGAGAGACAGCACAGGCAGGGGAGGAGCAGAGAGAGAGGGAGACACAGAATCTGAAGCAGGCTCCAGGCTCTGAGCTATCAGCAGAGCCTGATGCAGGGCTCAAACTCATGGACCATGAGATCATGACCTGAGCCCAAGTCAGATGCATAACTGACTGAGCCATGAGGTACCCCCATTTTTGGTAACATCTTAATGATACTCTTCAAATTGTCTTTCATCAGTTGAGTGTTAGGTGGTCTACCAAGAGCCTGGGAACAGCTGGCATTCCACATTGTTCTTTGCTTCTAGGCTACATGACTTAGAGGAATGGGCATGGGTATTAGAGCTACATACCCTTAGGTTCAAATCTAGCGCTGAGATCTTTTAAATGTGTATTTATTTTGAAAGAGCGTGCGTGTATGCAAGCAGGGAAGGGGCAGAGAGAGAGGGAGAGGGAGAGAGTGAATCCCAAGCAGGCTCCACACTGTTAGCGCAGAGCACAACATGGGGCTCGATCTCATCAACAGTGAGATCTTGACCTGAGCTGAAATCAAGAGTTGAATGCTTAATCAGCTGAGCCACCCAGGGGACCCTGTATCTCTGAGATCTTAAGCAAGTCTCACAGCATCTCTGGGCAGCAGTTGCAGCATCTAAAGGTGAGACAGTGTTTGCCCCGAGGTGGTTATAAGGATTAAATAAAGGAATGTGTGTCAAGCGCCCAGAACATAATGGAAGAGCTCTGAATGACCCCAGCTGATACTTTTTATTCTCATATCCCAAAGCCTGTGGTTAAATGGAACCCCCTTTGAATTGTTTTTTTCTCCCCTCCCTTGTCAGTAGTCTCAAATATTTATTCCTTTTTCTCTTCCTCCCCCCCCCCCCACAACATCCAAAACTAAAGGGACAATGTCCTGCAACCCCATTGATTCTGAGCTTCTCCTGAGCGTGCTATCTTGAGCTAGATGATGTAACCGTTAGCTAAAATTGGCTTTTAACCAGGCTGTGGCGACAAGTTTCTTTCCTTAAGGCACACTCTGGATCGTATTTCAGCTCAGTTTAGAATGCGGACTTCACAACTGGACTATTTATTGGCAGAGAACTGCCCCTGCTTCACTTTCTGGGATGTGGTAGTTAACACTTCGCTCATCAGACCACTGTGTCCTCAGTGCAGCCCTCGCCCTGGGAAACTTCCAGCTCTGAAAGAAATGTAAACTTCATTCTTGTCTCTTTAGGTGGTGCAGACCAACCCAAAGCTTCGGTGACTGTAATGAAAGAAAACCATTAGCAAAAACAGAGGTAGTAGTTTTTGTTGTTGTTGGTTTTAAGTTGTGAGACTTTATGACATTGCTTCTAAAAAGCCAGTGCTTACGTTACATCTTATTATGTGGGGGAGCCAGGCAGACTTGATTTTGTGTCCTGACTTTCATAGGTACTGGCTAGTATTTATGTCTTGGAGCTTTTGGTTTTCTCCTCTGTAAAGACAGTAATAGTACCTACCTCATAGAGATACTGGGCAATTTGTTTGGGCTGTTGTATTTAATGCACTCAGCCCAGCTGCTGAAACCAAATATAACCTCGATAAATGTGAGACCAGGACTAGCAGCAAAAGGGAGTCTTAGAGGTGATCCGTTTGTATACATGTTAAGAACATGTCTTATCCCAGGAACTTACCAGGACCCTTCTTAAATTTTAAGTTGGTGACTGACTTTTCTTTAAGCCCTGTCCACATTCTTGTTGCCATTTTCTTTTCTTGGGATAACTGCAAGTTGCTTGCTGAGAATCTTGTTCCTTCTAGCTCTGCCCCGCAAGGTCAGCCTCCGCTAAGGGTGTGGAGTTATTGGGCTCTTCTTTGGCCTCCGTCCCTGCCGGATTCATAGGTGCTTGTTGCCAATTGCTTTGTGGCTCTAAGTTTTGCTTCAAACCCGTTACACTCTTTCACTTTTTCCCCAGCTACCGCATCTTGTTTTCTTCATTCACTTCAAAGTCACTTATATACAGAAGATGAGAGTTTCTCCAGGTCTTCTGAATGAGAGTGGCCAGGTTCCTCAAACAAAGTTCACATTCAACTTGCCAGGCTGACTCTTTCTGATTGCTTAAAGTAGTATCTCCTTTGTCTTCTCCATAAAGCCTTCCAGATTGACGACCCAAGAGGAATAGTCTGCTCCTTCTTCTGTGAATCCTGGTAATGGTTCCAGTCTACCATCATTGTCAGTGGAACATTTCATAGAATGAGACATCTTATTTCTCACCTGTGAATTGGGGAAATTAGGAGTATTCTATAAGGAGGAATTATTAGTCACCAAAAAAAAAAAAAAAAAAAAAGGAATTATCAGTGATGACCATAGTGAAACACATATCTTAAAGCTGTATTGGTTAGAATACTATTTGGCATTGATTTTAAAATTGGAGCCATTTTGGAACTTCAACGAGTGACAAATGTTTTAAATCTTAAAACGGCAAATAGCAAATGTGTTTTAGAGAAGAATCACCAGAGGTGGAAAATTTCTTACTATGGCACATGTTCTGTGAAGTATTTCAGAGCAGAGTCCTATCACGTTTAGAGATACATCAGAAATGTTTTTTTGGTTATAATAAAAATGTCACTACTTCTTCAGTGCAGAAATTTAATTGTTAAACAATTAAAAATATTTTAGTATCTTTTTTCAATTCAGGGGGGGTGTGGTAAATTCCAAAGGGATTATATAAAGATACATAGAACACAGTTTCTGCCCAGCAGGTTAATCTGATGTGTGTGTTTTGAGAACAGGGTGATAAGCCACATACATATGGGACTCTCGTCCAGGGCACAGGTGATGAATGCCATACCCAGAGAGGTGTCAACAGGAAATTATGGACTCTTCAAAGAGCGATCACTTCCACTTGAGGGGACCGAGAGGAAGTTTCATGAAGAAGGTAGGATTTGAAAAAGACCTAGAAAGAAGAAGATATCCAGAAAGGATATCCAGTAGCAGAGATGAGGATACAAAGACATTCTTGGTATAGAAACAGCATAAGCAAAGGACTCTAAAAAGTATAGGACCTATCAGCAAATACCACCTAATTCACCTTGACTGAAGTAAGATGGAATGGCAGGGAACTGGGGAGAGGGGAAAGGTAGAGGCAAAGAAATGGAATAGTAATAGCTCACATTTACTAAGTCCATACTTTGTGCCAGGCACTGTTTTAAGCCTTTACTTGTAGTATTTAATCCAAATGAGGATTAGTCTAGAAATATAGATTAGGTTCACAGTTTTGACTTTGAATGATGAGATAAGGGGCTTGTATTTTGATGGGCGGTGGTATCTGAATTGTGAAGTGCGGCCCATGAGATGAACTGAGACTGTAACAATAAGAATGCTTTAAACTGAGGTCACTGGGCCCAATTGGGAAGTCTCCATAAGCAGTAGTGTTAGTATTTTCATATTTACAAATTTCCAAGTTTTCAAAGAAAGAGGATATCTTTTTAAATAGAGTAGGATTTTTTCCCTAATATTCAAGTATTGATTTGTGACCGGAGACCTGCTATATAAAATTTTAGGTATCTTAAAAGCAAATAAATTGTTACCTGCTTTAAAGTCATTTAAAAAACTTTTTAAAATTTTATTTTTGAGAGAGAGAGACAGAGACAGAGTGTGAGTAGGGGAGGGGCAGAGAGAAAGGAAGACACAGAATCCGAAGCAGGCTCCAGGCTCTCAGCTGTCAGCACAGAGCCTGACGTGGGGCTCGAACTCATCAACTATGAAATCATGACCTGAGCCGAAGTTGAACACTTAACTAACTGAGCCACCCAGGCACCCCTAACCCACTTAAAATTTTAACCTCAAGCTAAAATGACCTTTGTGAACCTATACCAGGATTAGATATGATTTGATTTTGAAAGAGCACATAGGACTGTACTGATATTTACTGTCACTGATTTATTGATACTGTTATTTAGGCTAATATATGTGTATATGTGAGGTAACTACATCTTTTTTCCTGTTAGTCTTTGTTACAGTCCTTGAGCCTTTTTAGGGTACCTGCCTTTTAGGAAAAGTATATTTAAAATACAATGTTGTATATTTTGATAGAGGGAGGTCAACAGACATGTTTATATTTCAGAAAAATGGAGGGAAACCCTCACAGAACTTAGGCAATGTTTGGCATACTTCTCGCTGTGTTTTTCCCATGCACAAAAGGAAAAGATGGCCTGTGTGTGTTCTTTGTGACTGGTGGGAAGGGGATCGTGTAGGACTGGAAGAATTTACATTAGGTTCACGTGGCAGGGTTCTTATAGGTCCTTGCTAGTTCATTCTCGGCACACGGATTCTGTCCTGGTGGCTTGTGTGAACTTGACTAAGGGAGAGAGTGGAAGAGTGCTCCTGCCTATCCGTACTAGATTGCCACCCACTGAGGGCCTCCTGCTCCCGGGACACACCTCGCTGTGCGGACGGCCATGGCCGGACCCAGCCCAGAGGTGATGCCAGGAGCCCCAGAAAAGCTCTCTTCGCTGGAAGGAATGACTCTGGGCTGTGGCCTCCTTTCAGCTTACAGACAACGGGTCCCTCATCAGCATGGGGTGCTGGGATCTGTTTGGCTCAGGAGGAAACCCCAAGGCAAAGCCTTGAAGATAGCCCAACTCTTCCCTTGTGCGGGTGCCCAGAATGATACGTGGTTAGCATGCAGCCAGTTGTAAAAGGAAGAAATCAAACCCAAATGTGAAGGCAAGTTTCTTAATGCTTTCATTTCACACTTGAAAGTTTTCCATGAAGCAGCTTCTTTAGGGAGAGATGACACACTGGGTCATGCCCAGGAAACTGTATTTCGAATTCCTTTTTAAGTTCTTTTAACTGAAGCTATAGATTAGCAGACTGTGCTTTGAAGACAGGTGGCTGCCACAGCACCACCTTGCTCTTATAGGCAGGACAGGAATGATCCAGACTATACTTGAGACCCTAGAGACTGAAAACCCTCCTGGCCCCAGCTGAGTGTATATCCAGAGACCTGAGTGTGCCGCACACTCAACTGCATCACCCTGGTAAACAGCGGACAGGAGAGTGGACAGGATTATTATTATTATTTTTTAATTCAAGTGAATTAACATAGAGCGTAGTATTGGTTTCAGGAGTAGAGCCCAGTGATTCATCACTTACATACGACACCCCGTGCTCATCCCAACAAGTGCCCTCCCTAATGCCCATCACCCATCTAGCCCATTCCCCCACCCACCACCTTTCCAGCAACCTTCAGTTCTCTGTATTTAAGAGTCTCTTATGGTTTGCGCCCCTCTCAGTTTTTATCTTATTTTTCCATCCATTCCCTTATGTTCATTTGTTGTGTTCTCAACTGTATTTTATCACATTTTCTCAGATGATCTAATAGAAAGTACTGTTTTGCCTCCATATCTTCCCAGCTTTTACCTGGCTATCTACTCGAACACCTGAAATAAAGACAAGATTCTCAGCTTCTCTTGAAGCACTGGACTAATTCTAGCTAATATCAATTAAGGAAAAGTGTCTTTTGTGACTTTTGGGAAGTATCTTTTTTAGAAAAAAAGGAGTCTTCTCTTCACTCTGCAATTCATATGTTGAGCCCCTAACCCCAGTGTGAGGATGGTGTTGGGAAGTGGGGCCTTTGGGGGTGATTAGGTCATGAGGGTGGGTCCTTCATGAATGGGATTAGTGTCCCTAGAGACACCTGAGAGCTCCGTTGTCCCTGTGACACATGAAGACACAGCCAGAAGATGGCCATTTATGAACCAGGAAATGGGCTCTCACCAGACACTGAATCTGCTCCTGTCTTGGTCTTGGACTTCGCAGTCTCCAAACTGGGAAATAAATGTTTGTTGTTTAAGCCACCCTGTGTCTGGGGTTTTTGTTATAGTAGCCCAAACTGAGACCCCTTCCTGCTTCCTACTTCTCACTGATTGGAAGGCAGATATGGGGCTGAAGTTTGAAGATCTTCTTTAGACCATGAAGTGAATGCTGTGTATTGAGAATGAATGGGCAGGAGAACAAGCTAGAAGAAGCCTGTGCCCTTGGTCCAGTGGAGCCCAGGCACGTAATCTCTAGGCTTTTCATGACATCGAAATGAGTCTCTGATACAAGCCACTGTTTTCTGGGGTTTTCTGTCACGAAGAGCTGAACCTAAATCCTAACGAATAGAGACTGTGGTAACAAAGTTGAAATGAAGATGTGCAAAAGATGTTTGCATTTTCAGTATAGGATAACTTTTTAAATGGTGAACAGTGTTTAAAAAAAACTGGATGGAACTGTTAAGTCCTGGGATAAATATATTAGTTCAGCCCAACTATGCTAGTATATATGTAGTTCTTTTCATAAAAGTGAGACATTTAAAACTTGGAAGATTTTTCTAAACCTGCAGTGCTGTGAAAGCTGTCAGGTTATTCTTAATTTTTTAGTATATTCATAAACTTCCAAAACTTTGGATTATAAAATGGATTTGTGATTGACCTGACCAATCTACATTGTGGTGAGATTCGTATGACTTGGTTTCCTTTGAAATTCGTTGAGATTTACTTTAAATAGTCTAAAGTTCTATATAACTGCTTAAATGGTCTAAAGATATGTATACCTGTTTTTATGATTGTTTCTCATGGGCTTGCAAAGTGTGTGGATTCTGTAATTGCTAGATGCAGGCTTCTGTGCGTGTTAATGTTCTACATTTATTTCCATAGTGTTTATTGTCTCCTCCTCTAGGATGTGATTCCCATGAGGGTAAGCACTGTTTTGTTCACTGCTCTATTTCCATTACCTAGAATGGTGACTGACATACAGCAGATTCTAATTATTGATTGTTAAGTGAACTGAGTCAAATCAACTGTGACATTCAAATTGCCTGTAGCATTGATGATTTTTTCTTTGTTTGACATCAGCAGTTGAGGGAGGTAGGTTGAAATCTCCTCCTATGGTATGCATTTGTCAGCTTCTTTCTCTCAAATTTTGCTTCATGTATTTTAGGTCATCTTATTGGTGCATACAAATCGAGAATAATTCCATCCCCTCCCCCATAAGTTGAATCTATTCACATTATGGACTTAATAAGGTTTTTAGTCTTAATGTCTATTGTATCTTATGTTAATATAACTACCTCAGCTTTGCTTTTTATTAGTATTTATTTACTTGGTTTTCCTGTCTCTGTTCGTTTATTATCGGCATTTGCCTGGTTGTTTTTTCTCTACTTCCAACATTTCCAGGTTCTTTTGACTTGATATTTCTTTTTTCTTTTTTTAAAAATTTTTTCTAATGTTTTAATTTCTTGAGAGATAGAGAGAGACCGAGATTGAGCAGGGGAGGGGCAGAGAGAGAGGAAATATGAAGCAGGCTACAGGCTCTGAGCTGTCAGCACAGAGCCTGACACAGGGCTCGAAGTCATAAACCATGAGATCGTGACCTGAGCCGAAGTCAGACACTCAACCAACTAAGCCACGCAGGCGGCCCTTGACTTGAAATTTCTTTGTAATAACACTTGTAACTGGAATTTTAAAAAATCCTATCTGATACTCTTTTACCTGGAAAATGAATCAATCATATTTACTCTAATTACTGAACTTTTGGACATGTTTCTATCATCTTATTTTGTGTTTTATGTGTGTTCTGTATTTTCCTCATGTTTTTCATTTCTTAGATAAATGAGAATTTTGGCTGTGAGCTCCTATGTTAAATTTATTTAGTGGGGGTCCTGAAGGCTTCAGTGGGATGGGCTTTCCTATGGAGAGAGGATTTGTACTTGTATATACAAATAAGCTAGGAGACTATTTTATAAGGTACATAAAAGTGCTGCTGGGCTAGTTTAACCCCCTTTGTCCTGTCCTAGAATAATAGCCTTGATTTCAATGTCCCAAGGAGGGACTGAGTCTTTGTACTTACATAGGCATTCATTCCCTTCATGTGCACTTACCACATGCTTTTCTGCTGTCGTCTTCCTCATGGATGTCTATCTTCTCTGTTTCTCAGTCTGTCTTTTTACCTTGGTGCATTTCCATGTTCTTCCCAGCCCTAGCATACTGCATTGTCATTTATCCAGGATTATGTTATCATTTATCCAGGAGTGAGTGGTTTTCTCAGAGAATAATGCTTCAAAGTATGCAGCCTTCTATACTTCTGGAAACAGAAATTCTCATGTGCTTGCTAAGAATTAATAGTATAGATAGATTTTATACTTTTCCATAAGCAGTTACGACATGTACAAGTTAGCCTTCTAACTACGTGATTTAGTTCTGATTTTCAGGTATCCTGATCTTTAGAAGACTGTGTCGTAGAACCTTCAAGAGAATCTGATCTCAGAATGTTCATGTTTGAGCACAAGGGAATTTTATGTTAAGAAAGAGAACTTGTGCTTCCTGAACACCAGTCAAGGATTTTTTTTCCCCGCTCCTTAAAATACCTCTACTTGGACAGTTTGGATAAAGAGGAGTAGACTTGTTTATACAAAATCTCTTGAGGGACAAGGGTGGGATGGGAAGAAGGATGGAAGGGGAGCTACCCCCTTGGTTTCACTGGGGTTCCCCTAAAATGCCCTCAGGGACCAGTTGGAGAACCACTGAGCATTGGTACAACATCAGTCACTTAGTTAGGAAGTAGGTCCTTTCCTCTCCGAGCCCTGCAAGGCACCACGTATGGTTGAGGCTGGTGAGAGACAGAGTGCAGCAGTAAGCCGTACCTGTGCCATCGTCACTCCAGCATGGTGGGCCTGGGGAGACCTGGATCCTCACCAGTCTCATTGGCTGGCTGGTCTCAGTTTTCATCTTGAAACGTTAGAGTACTAGACTAGCAGTCTGTTTCACTCTAAATCTTAATTTCTCTCCATCTACAAATCTTTTAAGATAAAAATAAGTGGCTTTTATAAATGGATTATATTTGGTGCTCCAAGATGTGGATGCCAAACACGTCTTGGTTTATATTATAATAAATTAATTAATAGTAGCTACTACCTTCCACTGACTACCTGCTCTGTGGTGGACACTTCACGTGTATTATCTCATTTGACCCTCAGAACTATCTTATGAGAATGAGAAAATAAGGGTTGAGAGGTAAACACCCATCTGTCTGCCTCTCAAACCCTCTCAAGCTTTCCAACACTGGGTTGCTTTTAGGAATCGGCTTTTATTGCTTAACTATAGGTTCAAATGAGTGTGGTAGTGTTACAATTACACCTGATACTCGTTAGAATTTTCTAGAGGTGTTTAATTTTGCATGAGAGCCATCTTAAATTTTTGCTGGATGCCTGGAAGGATGGCAGTAATCATCATCTTGTTGTTATTGCCATTGTAAAGGGACAGACGAAAGCACTTGGCCCACATTTTCCCCCTTCATTCTCAACTCCTGGAATAAGTAAAATAGTTGGGTGAAATGTGTATGCATTTATGTACATAGTTGTGATTTCACATCTGATCTTTTTTCTATGTTGTTTGTATTAGGGAAGAATACAGAAGCTCAATATGCTTTTAGGAAGAAGTTCTTGGCAAAGGTGACTAGTTTCTCTTTACTTACTTCCTGTGTAATGATAGCATTTTAACTTTTGAAAGTAGAGAAATGACCAAAAATTATTGATTGGGTCAAGAATCACGAATGAGTCAGAGGGAGACTCTCTATCCCTGTGTCTAGATAAGTTGTAATTTAACATGGAGCCATTTGCCTCCTGTATCCCTCGTATCTTTGCTATATTTGTGTTAAAATTCGCCTGTCAGCCCACCAGAGAAGTTTGCCTTGACTTTTTAAGTTCAATAATATCCTTCACTGACTATCTTAGATGTGCAAGGCTCTTCGTATGCCCCATTAGAAAGGATATTTTGATTATGAACATTTTTCTATTTGCATAAAAAATAAGGTGTTTAGAAGTCTTAAGGGAAAAAACCAGACAAGCTCTAGAATATGAAACAAGAAAGTAGCTCAAAATCATGGTTGTAATTGTTAGTACTTGTTGCATTTTTTTTCATATTCCTCAATAAATTATCTTTACACTCACAGAAAAATGTCCTGGAAAAAGGACTTTATACAGATAGGGGTTAAGAGGTATGAACTGTAGGACTGACAAGTAGTGAGGAAGGCACAAGTGATAAACCGGAAGGATTTGTTTGCCTGGGTTTTAATTTGACAATGAGCTGTTTGTCTTCAAAGGATCACAGTAGGATTCTTTGTGCCTCACTGGTGATGACTGGGGGCATGTGGGCTTGTGCTCAGAGTACATTAAACAACTCGATGGTGCTAGAGCCACAGATGATGAAACTTTGTTTTGTTGCTTGCAAGCAAGGACATTCCCGCAAGCAGGATTTGTTGAAACCTTCCTGTGAAAGATTCTTAAACAAACTTGGTCTTTGTTTACGTAAGATAAACCAAATAGGGAGAGGGAGTATGAGAGTTTAGAAGGTTCAAAGAATTTGCACAAACTATACTTTTTGGTCATATTCATGAAATGTTTGTCTTTCAGTGACAAGGAAGTCATTTGATTGTACCTTAGAACATTTCCTAAATGATCTGCTATTCCTGTTTGGCTTTTATCTTTATTACCAGAAGGGTGGTTGGTCATCTAAACAGAAGGATAGAACACTAAATGGGAACCCAAAGCCCAAATTGTTGACAGCGATCCTAGCTGCTTTAAGCTAGTTCACAATTTTAGGCCTAGATGGATTATGCCTCGTGATACTAAAATAATTTGTAGGTACGAGTGTGAAGTGACCATATATATAATCTTGGAGGCGCCCTGAAGGACAAGAAAGGGCGCAGAAGAAAGGAAAGATCCAGTTACCCCTTTTTCAAAATAGAGGTCAGTATAGATCCTAGAAACCACAGACGAGGGAGTTGGACACAGTTCACCAGCAAAATCTTAGCAGTTTATGGTATGTAGTTGGAAAAGAAGTGACTGATTTCCAAAAGGCATGAGTTCACCAAGAACAAGTTATGCCTAACAGACTCTTAGCTCTGCTTTTGCATGGCTGTTAGGCTGGTGGATTTGGTAGTTTAAACATAATGTATTAAGATTTCAGAAAGCATTCCACATTATGTGTTGTGATAACCTTGGGATGAGCTGGAGAGACATGTGGGTTCTTGGGTAGTTGCACGATATACCCAGAGTGTTTATTAATGAGTCGATACCAGCTTGGAGGGATGTTCTTGGTGGCATGCCATGGTACTCTGCCCTTGACCCTGTCAGGTTTAATGGCTTTAATCATTTATCATTGGATTAAGATGAAGACATGCTTATTAAATTTGCAGCAACATAAAGTATAGTACTTAGTAAATTGATTGATGGGTTTGTAATACAGCATAATCCCAAATAATATAAAACATAGAATTCTAAATTTGGCTTTTAAAATAACCAGTGAAACAAAATCCAATCTAAATGACAAATCTGTTGACATCTTTGAGAAAAGAAACCTAGGGTTGTGGTTGACGGCACACCAAGTCTGATTCGTTCATTCAGTGAACACAAGTTTATTGTGCTCCTATCCATATTGCTAAGTACGTGGGGAATATGAGTAAATAAAGTAGAGACTCTGCTTTCAAGAAGCTTCTAGTCTAAAGGAGTATATTAGTTTCCCAGGGGTTCCATAAATAAGTACCACAAACTGGGCAGCTTAAAAAGAGCAGAAATCGATTCTCATAGTTCTGGAAACTAGAGGTCCCAAATCAAGGTGGCAGTAGGACCGGGGTCCTTCTGAAACCTGCAGGGGGGAGTCCCTCTGCCGCTCGAACTTCTGGTGGTGGCCGTGAAGCTCTGGGGCTCTTTGGCTTGCAACTCTGGCACTGTAATTTCTGCCTCCGTCATCACCTGGCATTCTCCCTGTGTGCGTCATCACATGACATTTTCCTCTTCATACAAGCTCACCGATCGTGTTGGATTAGGGCTCACCCTAGTGACCTCATCCTCACTTGATAACATCTGCAAAGACCCTGTTTCCAAGTCAGGTCACTAAATAAGGAACCCGGGTTTAGAACTTCAACTTCTCTTTTGGGGGAACACCATTCAACCCGTAACATGGCTTAAAAACTATTTATTCCAAGTGGTTGACTATAATTCTGGTAAAGAAAAAGTGCCATTAAAATAGAGTGCTGTGAGAACAAGTAACAGGGTGAGCTTGGTTAGCGTTGAGGAGGCCCTCCAGGGTGATGGGGAGCTATCCAGGCAAAGAGGAGGAGTCTCTTTCCAGGAAGAAGAAGCAACTCTGCTGAGAGCCTGCAGGCAGGCAGAGGCTTGGAGCTCTGAGAAAGTTATAAGGAAACCCACGGTAGCTCAAGGGTATGGGAGGAAGGCAGAAGATGAGCCAAGGAGATAGCGAGGAGCCATATCTAGCAGGGCTTTGTACACAGTGTTGAGGTGGCTTGGGTGGCTCCTAAAAACAAACAAAACCAGAAAGATTAATAAAAGTATGTAGGATGGAGAAAGATAATAGGCACGTGAGACTATACTTGTGTGACCACATCGGAAATGCTTTGTCTTGTTCAGAGAGTCATTTTTTGAGTTAGTGTTTTTCAAAGTGTAGTAGTTGTACTTTGCTTGTGTTTTTAAGTTTTTTAATGTTTTATTTCTTTTTGAGAGAAGGAGACAGAGCGCAAGCAGGGGAGGAGCAGAGAGAGAGGGAGACACAGAATCAGAAGCAGGCTCCATGCTCGGAGCTGTCAGCACAGAGCGAGGCGTGGGCTCAAACTCCGGAACTAGGAGATCATGACCTGGGCTGAAGTCGGAGGGCCAACTGACTGAGCCACCCAGGCGCCCCCATATTGTACTTTGAATTCGTGTATTTACCCTAGAGGAGAGAAGTCTCAGGATGGCAGCCATTGGCAATTATTTGGGTGAGAAGACTTCTCTGTAGTTGTGTTTGGGGGAGAATCAGACCGATGGCCAGGAGCTAGAGGAGAGCTCCTAGCAGTCAGAGCCACACGGGAGCCACACAGGAGAGAACATGGTGCCGGGACAAGTCCTTTCTGTGCCTTGGCCGTCCGTCAGCAATGAACGGGGCTCTGCAGTGAAGGTCAGGTGTGGAATGATGCCCTCCAAGGTCCCCTATGAGAAGTATCCAGTAGGCTTTGAAGTGTGACATTGAGATTTCTAAAATACATTTACTCACAGTTTATAATTAAAATGTAAGAGCATTAGAAAGGCTTTCAGATTAAATGTCCATGGCGGATTATGAAACAACTGAATTCTTTTTTTTTAATATTTTTTATTTATTTCTGAGAGAGAGAGCGAGAGAGGGTGAGCAGGGGAGGGTCAGAGAGAGAGGGAGTCACAGACTGAAACAGGCTCCAGGCTCCTGAGCTGTCAGCACAGAGCCCGACGTGGGGCTCGAACCCACTAACCGTGAGATCATGACCTGAGCCGAAGTTGGACGCTTAACCAATTGAGCCACCCAGATGCCCCACAACTGAATTCTTTCAAAAGCCTTTATAATACAATGTACTCTGTTATATCTCCATTAGAAAAAATCCTTGCGGAATTATTTTGATGTGTTTGTCTTTCGGAACACTCTGCTGTGACTGGTGGGTGCCTTCCCCTCCTGTCTTTGGTACAAATACCCGTTTCCTTTTCCTCATGTTCTCTCAGCTGCCCTTACGTGGCTTGTTCTATCAGATTGGTTCCCAGGGATCAATTGCCAGTCATTTATGTTACGCTAAATCCTATTTACAAGTGATGGTATGTAAATGTGTACATTCTTTTTTACACCAAGGGAGCAGTTTTACCTTCACTGGGGAAGGAGGAAGCAGGAGGGTGCACAATATAAGTGAAAGTTAATACGTGGCGGGAGGCAAATCAGATACAAGTGTAAGTAAATAGATCCAAAGTATTAAAGTTCAGCTCACTCTGCATTTCGTCATCCTCTGTTGAGTATGCTGATATTTAGAAGCATTTCCAAGCATGTTTTAAAATGACAGGCATTAAACTCTCTTTGACCAAAATAATCCTTTTCAGATCTCTGCATAGCATGGTTTCAAATAGTTGGTTCCTCTTCCAGGTACCATTTAATGTCAGGATTAGGAAATAAAAGTGTTGTCTCCTGGACGTGGCCGGAATTCACAGCCCCACGTACGCTCCTGCTTTCTCTGCATGTTGGTGCTAAGTGCGGCACCAGTGTGAGGATGAAGGGGGTTTATTTATCTTCGTGTTGCATTCTTGTTTCCTGTTTCACCACTGCAGGTGTACCATTGCCACTTTGTCATACAGAAGCAACATCGAGGCGGGGCGCCTGGGGGGCTTAGTCAAGTTAAGCGTCCGACTTTTCGCTTAGGTCATGATCTCGTGGTTCGTGGGTCCGATCCCCGCGTCGGGCTCTGTGCTGACTGCCAGCTCGGAGCCTGGAGCCTGGTTCAGAGTCTGTGTCTCCCTCTCTCTCTGACCCTCCCCTGCTCACGCTGTCTCTCTCTCTCCTAGAAATAAATTAAGAAAAAAAAAAAAAGGAAGCAACATCGAGGCAAGAAGGCCAAGATAACAGTTTTATTTTGGGGTATCAAAATGATAAAAAATGAGTGTTTTTATTTAAAATTTTAAAAAAATGTTTATTTTTATTTTTGAGGGAGAATGCGAGCAGGGGAGGGGCAGAGAGAGAGAGGGAGACAGAGGATCCCAAGCAGGCTCCATGCTGACAGCAGAGAGCCTGACCCGGGGCTTGAAACCACAAACCGCGAGACCATAACCTGAGCTGAAGCCAGACGCTTAGCCGACTGAACCATCCAAGGTGCCCCAAAATGAGTGTTATTAAAAAGAAGGTTAAGAAACTCTGTGAGTAGTACATATATTTTAAATTTTTGCTTAATTGGCAGGTCTTATAATGCCCTCTACTTTTTGTTTTTATAAATCCTATTCCTTGAGGAGCCCACTCTTCATACATTATTTAAATAATTGATTTGTTTAGGGAACTCTTGCTGATCAACCATTACCCCGTAGAGTTTTTAGAAGATGATGAGATAATCTGAATTTTAAATTGTAGAGCGACTTAAGCCACTGCTATTAGAAATTAAAAATCAAAATAGATGTTTCCAGGAACTTCTGATTAAAAATTTACAGATTAATTATTTTAAGGATTTGCGACTATTTACTAGGGAAATAACTTCAGTTCTTTTTAAGTTTATACAAAATTTAACTTAATTTATACAAAATTCACGATCTTTTTCCAAAAAAGGAATTTTCAAATAAAGTAAGAAAGAGGAAAGGTTGAACTTTGAAGTGAGTGATTTTAAAACGTGACTGATTGAATTGTCAGAATTTCAAAATTAGTTTTTAAAGATTATGGATTCTGCTTTGTTCTGAAGACGAGTTAAGCAGTATTAGGCTTTTCTCTTCTTCTTTCTTCCTTTTTTTTCACTGACTTCTGGAGTGGAAGAATGCCTAAGGAATCAGATTAGTCATGGCTTCCCCCAGGAGGACTTCCTGAAGACCCCAGCACCAGCTTCAGGCTGAACATGGTGCCCCCGCCCCCTTGTATGCCCCCGTAGTTTCCCTGGACTTCCCTTACCCCCAAGCATACTATACGGTAATAGCCGGTTTTTGTTTTTCTTCCTCTGGATGTATCTCCTTGCCCCTTGGAGTTTTCTTTAAAAATCGCGTTTATTTATTTTTTTAAGTTTTTATTTAAATTCTAGTTAGTTAGCATACAGTGTAATATTAGTTTCAGGTGTACAATATTGTGATTTGTATTATAAATATATATATATAATATACATATATAAATTGTGTTTAGGCTATTTCCTCTTTTCTTTTTTTCTTGTATTTATTTCTTGTATTGCACTTATTACTTTCTTGTATTTACTTATTTTTATTTTAGAGAAAGCATGAGTGGGAGAGGGGCAGAGGGGAAGAGAGGGAGAGAATCTTAAGCAGATTCCACACTCAGCATAGGGCCCAACTCGGGGCTCCATCCAGTGACCCTGGGATCATTACCTGGGCCAGAATCAAGAGCTGGGTGTTCAACCAACTGAATCACCCAGGTGCCCTTCTTCTTGAAATTCCAAGAGTTAATCTTTTACAGAAATTGACTGTTCATTCAGCAATCAATAGGTCGAATTCAATCTATGCAATAATATTCTAAAAATTAAGAAAAAGTTTGATGTTAAAACTTAATTTGGAGAAATTATTTGCAGTCATGGCATATGAATAAGTGGAATAGGAATGTGACAAGAATGTCAGACTTCAGCGTCAATATTATTTCAAGCTATTGTAGTTTTAAAACTTCTTCATTTTCATCTTCTGAACTTAAATCTTAGGTTCTGAATTATGGAGGATGAAGAACTAGCACTGCTTTAATTACTTCCCTGAGCACAGAATAGAAATGTTTTATTCAGATTTCTTTGAAGCCAACATGAACTTCCAAACCCGTCTCAGCCAGTAACAGTGTTTCCACAATCTGCCAAGATGCTAATGATAAAAATCTCTGGCGACACGTTGTTTCTGTATTTTAAAAAGTACCAAATCAGAACATGCTTTGTCAAATTGAAAATATAGTTTCAAAAAATGACAAATTTTCAAGAAATGACTTTCCAGTGAAACCACAAACCATGAATATACTCGGCATAGTATCCATCTAAATTTTGTGAACTTGAACTCAAAATGAATCTGAATTCTGCTCGAATTCCATTTCTGCCACAGTTTGATAGAAGGAATTTTGCTTAGCATTGAAACAAAAGTGGCTGAATTCTAACAGTTAATTAAATTAGTTAGCTTTTGGGGGAGGATGTGGGGTGGTGACTCGAGAGGGATACTTTGGCTCTGTTTAGGAAGAGAATAATTAGAGGAAATCAGAGTGTTCTAAAGTATTTCTTCAGACAAAAAGCTTTTTTTGTACGTTTAACAAACCTCTTAGTCTATACACATACTTCCAGATTATTTAATCTGAAATTCAGCTACTAATCTAAGAATAAATAAAAAACCTTCCTGAGCAGTTGCTGTCTGTCAGCAGGAGCCTGGGTCTGTCCATTTCATCTGGATTTTTAGAGATCCTTGAGCTGGCTCTAATTTGTGAGGACATAGCATTTAGGTATATAGCATTGAGGTAATAGCATTTATTTGTTTTAAAGCAGTTTCTTGAGAAGCATCACTGTCTTGTAAAAATGAGCAGCTCAGGGACCTGTTAGCACAGCTGATAGACACCGTAGAATTCAGTAGCATTTAGGGGGATCACTGATTTGTGGCAAGATTTCAGCAACAGTAGGCAGTGACTTAGAGATTTAAACTTCAGTTATCTAGAAAGCCCATTTATTTAGAATACCTTGTGCCATGAAATCACTGTACCAAATATTACTGTTTGTTTTTCTGAGAATGCCAAGAGCTCGTCATGGAAGTTTTAACTATATTCTAGTAGCATATACTTGGAGTTACTATGCATTTTTTTAAATAATTAGAATGAGAATACACATTTTCAGTGAGCAAAACAAAGAAACACCCATGCACAAAGCTTTACTGAAGTCATTCTGACATTATTTGTTCATCCCCTTTTATCTTATTTATAAATTACAGTCACCCCTTGAACAACATGGGAGCAGGGGCACCAACCTTTCTCATAGTCAAAAATCCAAGTAAAACTTTCGACCCTCCCCAAACTTTAGCTACTCATAGCCTACTATTGACCAGAAGACTTATAGGTAATATAAATAGTTAATACACATTTTGTATATTATATCTATTATATACAGTATTCTTACATTACAGTAAGCTAGAGAAAGGGAAATGTTACTAAGAAAATCGTAAGGGGGAGGAAATACATTAATAGTGCTATACGGTATTTATTGAATACGTGCGCAGTTCAAGGGGCTACTCTGTATGCCACATACAGGTGGGATTTTAGGAGTTCTCGATAAAATGAGAGCTCAGCAGTTACCACCTCGCCCCCACACTTGTCTGCCTCTGTCCCACTTTGTCCTCCTTGATCCTTAGGGTGGACCTGCTATTTCTTCTTCATGGTCTTCCACGTCTCAAGGACCTTCTTTATCCATTCTCCCTTTTGTATGTTTTCCCTCTCTCTCTCTCCCAACACTTTCCCTTCAGTGTCTAAACACAGTAAATCCCTTCTTTATACAAAGTCCTCCCTCCACTCCATGGGCCTCTCATGTCATTTGCTGGAAAAATCCACCTGAACTTGTTTTGTTGCTTCATCTCTCATCATTTCTCAGCCCCATGCACCTGGCTTACATCTCCCACCAAGCCACAGGAACTTCTTTTGTCAAGGTCACCCCAAGGTCACCCCAGATCTCCTCGTCACTGCATCATGCTCTGTTCCTTCTTTATAAGCACTGTCTGACCCTGTTGAGTACTTTTTCCTTCCTCAAAGGCTCCCTCCCCTTTTGGGTCAGAAGTGCTGGTTCCTTCTACCACCCTTGCCTCTTCTTCTCAGCCCCTCCATGGGTGGTGGTGGAGGTTATTTCTCCTCCTCCTCTCCTCCTGTTCCCCCTTCCTTCTCCTTCGCCTTCCTCCTCTCACACCCCATCCCTCCCCTCCTTCCCATTCCCTAAAGGTGTGGGTCTTTGGTGTTTTGTTCACTTCCCTTCTCGTGTACAGTCTGTCACTGGGTGATACTGTCCATTTAATGATCATCTCTGTCCTGATAATTCCCATATCTCCTGCCTTCTGTGCTCTCTTGAGCTTTGTTGAGACCACATGACAGTCCCATACATACCTTAAAATCAGGGTGGTCAAAAAGAACTGCCTTCTCTGATTCCTTTTTTTGTTTGTTTGTTTAAATATGTGTTTATTTATATTGAAAAAGAGAGAATGGGGGAGGAGCAGAGAGGAGAGAGAGAAAGAGATTCCCAAGCAGGCTCCACACTGCCAGAGAGAGCCCAGTACAGGGCTCAAACTCGCGAAGTGAGTGACCTAAAATCAAGAGTTAGACATTGAGTGACTGAGCCACGCAGGCACCCATCTCTCTCTTATTCCTTACCTGAAGGACACAAAGACCACGTAGGAGCCCTGGACCTGAGTTCCAGTCAGCAGCTTCTGTGGCCTTCACCTCCTGAACAGCTCAGTGGTCCCTCCATTTCTCTTCACTTGAGTCTGCTGTCTTAGTCCTTGTGCCTTAAGACTCCTTATTCCAGAAGACTGATTTCCTTTCTTCTTAACCCCAGTCTTGATCTTTCTCACCCCTTCCCATCCTGTATTATAATACAGCCATTCCTTCCTGTATTACAATACAGTCAGAATGATAGTTGTCAAGTTATAGATCTGGCTGAAAGTCTGTCAGTGATTCCCTACAGCTCTCAGGATAAAGTCCAAGCTCCTTGCATGGCCTGGGGAGCCCCTCTGTTTACCCTGCTTCCCTTTAGCTTCTCCTTGAGCCCCTAAGCTCTATGATATATTGAACCTCTTTCTGTTCCTTTGCTCTTGCCATTCCCTCCACCCAAAACACTATGATCCCGGCTGCTCCCCTCCCCAACTCCTTCCCACGGCACTGTACAGATGACCCAATCCAGTTCATCCTTCTCTGACTCAGGAAACTCTTAACCTTCTCCAATGTGATAAAATCATTCCTGTGCTTCCTTTGCTATCCCTCCTTTCATTAAACGAACAATTGATTTATTACTGTAGTTCATTAGTGAAAAAAAGGTTTTAAACATCTTTAGTAATTACTATAAAACCCTTGTTTGCTTTGCTGGGAACTTGACTGCATATAGAGTGCTCCTTGTTCAATATGGGCATTAAAGAAATAGTGTTCTCTGGAGCCCAGATTGGATGTATGTATGCCAAGAAGAAAATATTTTTTTCTACCTTATAAAAAGCTGTGTCTTGGGGTGCCTGGGTGGCTCAGTCGGTTAAGTGTCTGACTTTGGCTCAGGTCATGATCTCGTGGTTTGTAGGTTCAAGCCTCTCATCGGGCTTTGTGCTCACAGCTGGGAGCCTGGAGCCTGCTTTGGATTCTGTGTCTCCCTCTTTCACTGTCCCTCCCCTGCTTGCACTCTGTCTCCCTCTCTCTCAAAAATAAATAAACATCAAAAAAAATATTAAAGGTTTTTAAAAAATTAAAAAAATAAAAAGCCGTGTCTTTCAGGTAGGAAATATATATGTCTGTAGGTGGGTATAAAGGATAGGCCTAATGCATGTTAAACTCAATGAGTACCTTATTGGAAGAATATCTAAACAAATTCAAGTAATTCCATGAGGGTACCTGCTTTTGGAAAGAAAAGGAATTATCAGGAAATTCATGAGAAATGGCTTGAAGTAGCAGAAGACTTAAAGGGTTGAAATTGCAATTGGAGCTTAGTAGAGTAATATTCTTTAGGAGCTTCTGGTTTCAAAGAACAGAGACCACTCAAAATAGCTTACGTGAACAGCGGGCTTGTTGAAGGAGAGCAAGGCCTCACTGCCGGGGTGGGGGGCTCCCTGCTGTTCTGAGTCACTGTGGTCTGCCTTCTGCTCTCAGCCACTTGGTTTCTACATGGTGTCCAGCCGGCTCCCAGTCTGTGTGACTTCAGCCTAAGCACTGGACCATCTGACCCTTTCAGTTTTGTTAATCAGATTTTCAAGAATATTGAATGAATGCCCCCAGCCCTTGGATATTTAACCCTGAGTCAGAGGTCTGTCTCCCATCTGGTTACCTGTGTCTTGGAGGTAGCCAGAGAGTGTGGCGGAAAAAGATTCTCTACCTTCTTCAAAGGAGGTGTGGGCCGGTGAGCAGCGACAGCTTTCTGACAAGGTGGTGGGACAGCTTAGTTAGTGGCTTTGAATAAAAGCTTCAGGGTCACATCTGCTGGGTTCATCCCTCAGCGGGGGATGGGTGTAATGGTGTCATCTGTAGTCCCAATTGGATGGATGGATGTCTCAGAAGAGCAGACTTTTTTCTGCCTTGTAAAAAGCTATGTCTGTAGTATTGCCTAGACTTTCTCTGTCTCAGTGCCCTCAGCCATGCAACGAAATTCATAGTAATCCTTATCACATATGTGTACTGGGAAGATTCTTGAAGGCATGGACTAAAAGGGCTTAGATCAATCCCTGGCACGTGGGAAATGCTTAACGAATAGTAGCCAGTTTTATTAGTACAGAACTTCCAGAGTTGTGACGGGCGTGACACTGCTTTGGAAAGGGCATCTCCTGATGTTGGATATGGCAGGTATAGGGTGACTGGGCATGGCAGAGGACGTTTCCCTCGGTCGCTGCCAGGGGAGAAGGAACAGGTGGCACCCTCTGGCATTCAGAGTGATTTATTAGCCAGAGATTGCTAAACCTAGTGGGAACAGGGGTCTGCCTGGGGCTGAACTGTGCCACCAAGATCCTTGACCGTGAAAGTGGGGCATTGACTGGGCAGATACTCCGGTTACCAAGGTACTGAGGGCTCTGGTTTCTTTTCTTTTCCTTTTTTTAACTTTTTGTTTCTTTTCTTTCTTTCTTTTTTTTTTTTTTTTAACTTCCCTTCTTCTCCAACCCTAAAAACTGAAACTGGAAAACTTAATGTTTTTTAATTGCTCTGCATCTAATAAATGAGGCCACTGGGGATGCCTTATTCCTGTATTTTTGCTTTTACTAAATGAAGTTAAATAGGTTCACATTTTATTTTTATTTATATTTATTTTTTAAAATATTTATTTTTTGAGAGACATAGCAGGAGCGAGGGGGGGTGAGAGAAGGGGACAGAGGATCTGAAGCAGACTCTGCACTGACAGTAGAGAACCTGATGTGGGGCTCGAACCCACGAACTGTGAGATCATGACCTGAGCTGAAGGCAGATACTTAACTGACCAAGCCACCCAGATGCCCCTAAATGGGTTCACATTTTAAAGCATCACCAGGTGCCTTTGCAAACTCAATCAGCTATTTGTTTTTTGGATGTCCTTAGAAAAAATGCTTGTCTCTGTCTGGATTTTGTATCAGAAATTTTGAAAATAGTACCATCCTTGTACTGATTTCATATAAAAGGGATGAAAATATAAACGTCATTGGTATAATGGTTATTGGCTTTGTATTGGCCTGAATTGGGTCATTAATTTTTATTTATTTCTACGTTTGCATTCACCTAGCTGCAGAAATCTTTGGAGGAAGTTTTGAGAAATTTGTTCAGATATCTTGATTTGAAGAAAAGATAAGCGTTGGACCAAAGTATAAGTGAAATGTATATGAAAAGGTATTTTTGTTTTCCAGAAAAAAGAAAAGTTTTAGGTTTGAATGTAAAGGTTTTTTGTTGTTTTTGTCTCTTATCCTGCACTAAGGATATTTCTTGAGAAATAAAACTTTCAATATTTCTTGAGAAATTAATGTCTTAAAAGTAAGTAAAAAAGAATGAAAGGAAAGTCAATAATCTCATGGTATTATATCCATATCCCTTTTCTCCTTTTCATTAGATTATCTAACCCCCAATATAACTTGAAAATAAGCTTTTCAACTTTAAACTTTTTTAGAAATGTGATGCTGAACTTGGAGATTGCAAACCCCAAAGATCTAGGTCAGACAAGAGAAAAACACAATGGGGCAGGGATCCCAATTCCATATGGTTTAATGCCTTTCTCCCTTGTCCAGAAACAGAAAGTGCAGATTGTCTCACCATGACACTAGCAACTCCAATGAGGCAGGCAGGAAGAATTGGTTCTGATTCTGACCGTCTCATTTGATGAGGATTTGTTAGAAGGCCCACCTCACAGCTGCTTTTTCCTGTGAGACTTATTGTCAGGGCCTGTGACACTGACAGAGTATTAAGTTAGAGATTTCACTTTATTTAGGGAAGGAGGGGAAAGAGTCATTTCTATGAGACTAAATACTACATCAAACTTTTGATTGACTTTGACCGTATGTAGCAGATTCTGGAATGTTCCTCTGGTTAGTTGAAAGGAAGTCCGTTCTATGGTAGTGTCAATTCATCAGGGCTAGGAATTTGCTTGACCTAAAATTCTGTACTGTCGTTTGCAACCTGGATCATCGGAAAAGTTTGAGAAAGGAGGTGATCCCAAACTGCTGAGGAAGTACTTTAGCTTTCTGGCGAGAATTAAGAGGGCTCCGTCACGGAGTTAGGTGTCTTGAAACAGTTATACTTTTGGGCTAGGGGCAGGAGGCTGAGGTAGATCTAATTGTATCATCAGTCTCATTAAATGTATTTGAAGACTTCTCTGTGGCAGAGTATATGGTAAATCCCTTCTAGCCCTCCGTGGGCTTAACTGCATTTTTAGATCTAAGCTAAGGTGTGTTTATTTTCCCTTTTCAATAGAGGCTGCTGTCTTAGCAATTAGTAAAATCACGGTTGAAGAAAGATACATATCTGTTTCTGGTATAACCGGAGTCATTTGTGACCTCAGAGGAATGTTGATTGGAGCTTTTATATCCTAAGGCTAAGGCCATGAGGGACTCAGTGTTGGTGCGGGCCTCTTCCAGAAGGCTGGACGACCATCCTTTACTACCTTCCTATAGGTTTCCTATTAAATACCAGCCCTGGGTCACAGCAGCAGTAGCTGACAGTAGATGTGATGGTGTGGACTGTTGTCTGCTCTTGGAAAAACTGTCTGTGCCCTCTGGACCAATAGAGTCACCTTCAAAATCCCTGTGAATTCTCCCTGCGTAGTTATTTGTTGATAGAACAACACACCAGAGCCCAGGCAAGGACGGTGGGTACAGACCTGACTCAAAGGATAAGTATGAGTGGATTTTTTTTCAGCAAAGATAATAACTTGGAGAAGTAGGATAAAGTTATGCTAACCATCTCACATAAGGAGCATATCTTTTTTAAATGTTTTAAAGAAAACGTTATAAAAAATATTGAAATACCAAATTATATCACTCATAGTAAGCACAAGTATCTGTTTTTTTCTTATTCCCCTGTTGCCATTCTACTTCCGTATATTGGTCTGTCTCCGCAAAAACCTATTTTACAAAAGCACAGGGTTCTGTTGTCTATTTGACTAAAAGCTACAGGACTGAATGTATGTTTGTTTAATAATGGTTCATTAAATTGACCCCGTATGTTTTTACGTTGCTTTTCTCTCATCCCATTATATTTCTGCAAAGTTGGTTTGTGTCATAGCTTCTGCAATCAGTATTTTATCAGACAGGTGTGCGTAGTTGAGATTGTTTGTGAGGGACATTGTGTAACCTGTTGGTACTGAGAAGAGTTTCTGACGTATGCATTTCTGTTACTCAAAGCAAATGAATGCTTGATGAAGGGCAGCTTTGTCTTATTTCCTGAGGGCAACATAGAAAAATTGAACATAAAATTCTCTCCATGTTTAATACAGAAGAGTCAGTAGCTATCAGATCTTACCTGATTAAAACTATACATTTCTGTAAACCATTTCGCTTCCTATGTAATTTGGAGGAAATGAAATTCACTTTTCTGTTGACAAGATGGCGATCACTCATGTATTCATTTGGGGTAGATGTTATTAAGAGTGTTGGTTATTTTTTAACATTTCAGAGAGGTTTATAGTATTGGTTAGCTTGCCCCTTTAATTTTTATGCTGGGTTTTCTGTGTGTGTGGTTTTGTTTTGTTTTGTTTAGAAATTTCACAAGCAACATTGTGACTCTATTACCGGAAAAAAAAGTTTTAAAAAGTAAATAAAAGCCCACCCACAATCCTGCCACTTTTCTTTTTGGTTGCTTTGCTTCCTTCTGGATGCTTTCCCTTTGAATATGCAATAGTTGCAGAATTTTCATCTTTTATTCATAAAAACTTGGGTTAATCTAGTCCTTTATCAAGAATGTTTCGCTTAGTTCTGTGAGGAACAGGTATGCCTCATTTTGCCTATCACTTGTTTCCTAAAGTCATAGTTGACATGTCTGATTTTCACATGATCTTAAATCATTACTGAAATTCAGTGGATTTGGGTGCCGGGGGAGCTCAGTTGGTTAAGTGTCTAACTTTGATCATGATCTCAAGGTTCTTGAGATTTAGCCCCATGTTGGGCTCTGTGCTGACAGCTCAGAGCCTGGAGCCTGCTTCGGATTCTGTGTCTCCCTATCTCTCTGCCCCTCTCCTGCTTGTGCTCTGTTTCTCTCTCTCTCAAAAATAAATAAACATTAAAAAAAAGTTTTAAATTTCAGTGGTTCTTCATTGCCGAGCACTTTTCAGCTGTCCGTGATCCCTACTCCTTATCTCTGCACATCTCTTTGTAAAAACACTCACATGTTACAGAAGGCCAACAGTTAGTAAACCCCTTCACTTGCTTTCTCTTGGCCTTTTATATAACTTCATCTTTTTACTTCTTGATTCTTTTTTTAAGCAGATCACTTTCTTATCGTCTAGCTGTGTTACCTGAGAAGTAGCTACTTAGGGCTGGGTAGGGGTAGATGCTGATACACATTTGATTTATAGAAGTATTTCGCTTTGACTTTGGAAGCTGGCATATTGGCAACATTGGAGTTGTCACGTGTATTTGCAAATTTTTTCAACGAGTATCTGTGAAGGGCCATGCTGGGCACTAGGTCAGAAGGTGTGGACACTACTGGTATGTAAAACTTCAGGGGCACCTCAGTGGCTTAGTCAGTTAAGCATCTGACTCTTGATCTTGGCTCAGGTCATGATCTCACAGTTTGTACGACTGAGCCCCGCATTGGGCTCCTGCTCTAAGTGCAGAGCCTGCTTAGGATTCTCTCTCTCCCTTTCTCTCTTCCACTCCCTCTCTTTCTCTAAGTAAATAAATAAACATTTTTAAAAAGCATTTCTTTTCATTGTCAAGGAGCTTTTCACAATCATTTTCCTTCTTCTGTAGGATTTTTCTCCACATTCTTTGAACTAGCTGCTCTTGAAATCAAGGGCTTGCACTTACATTGATATGTGAACTATGTTCAGGGGGTTAGCTTTATCTACTAGGTTTAGTGTAAAACATGATGGTTCATATCCCAGAAACATCTGTGTCTCTTATGAGCACCGTGTCATTTAGATTTAACATGGAACATTCATCTTATTTATTGTTTCTAAATAAAATAATTTTAATAGTAGTTGTCTATTATAGATATAAAGGTTGAGAAATGTTCAGGGGTTTATTTTATGAGATAGGAAGCTCGCAGTTCTTCAGAGAAGGTGCAAAGTTGAAGTCTCATGAGTTTAGGTTATTAATATTACAATGGGATTGAAGGAAACTGCATTCAGTCCTACATCATTGTACGGAAGTGGCAAGCAGGACTCTGAACTTTTGAGAGTTAAATACATTTAATTTGATTGACTGATAAGCTGAATGTACTATTGTATTCCCTGTTCCTCAGTTATTTCCTAGTCTGCTGAGGTATATGTCTCTGTAGACAAGACCATGTAGGGCTTTTTAATTTTAATATGTATTTTGCATATAAGGTACACATGTTTCCTAGAGATCATTTAGAAATATATATTAGCAGTATAATATGTAATCTATTAAATACATGGAAGTAGAGATGACCCAGAGATCATCATGGTTAATATTTTGGTATATTTTACTTAAGACTTTTTACTATAATATGTATATAATTTTTTCCTTACTAAGATCCATACTTTGTTTTATAGCCTGATAATTTTTTTTCGCTGTTAGGTTGTTTGGGCTTACAGAGTATGGGGAGTAAGTCTTTCTGTCTACCTTATTCATTCCATTTAAAAAAGGACACATAATACTTGGCTTGGACTTTGGGCTTAGTTATTTATTTAGGAATCTCAAGTCATTGTAAATGAGCATGTATGTTTTACTACAAATTCATACTCAAACCATTACGGAATAGCAATTTTATTCAGAAAAATCCAAGTGTGTTTTGGGGGTAATTCTAAAAGGTTCAAATGGCTTTGCATTAAGAGACTACACTGAACACAGAGCTCACATGTATGTGATAAAGTTGTGACATACATAATGATGGCGCATTTTACCAGCTTTCAGACAGTAGCTAGACTGCAGGCCCCATAAAGCTGGAGACCATGAATACACACCACCCCATTCTAGATATGCTTCTCTTTTTTTAAGTGTATTTACTTATTTTAAGAGAAAAAGTATGTGCATTTACACAGGGCATAGAGAAGAGGAAAGAATCCCAAGAGGGTTAACGCAGACCTCAACAGGGGACTCGAACTCACACGCAGGGAGATCATGACCTGAGCCAAGATCAAGAGTCAGATGCTTAACCATCTGAGCCACCCAGGCGCTCTGTGTCTTAGTACAATCCCTAGCATTCAATAAGGCATAAAAAATATGAGTTGAATGAGTGATTGAAGAAAAGAAAGATGAGGTAATTCATCTCCTTGCTTGTAGTGAGGACAGATGAGCCATGTCCTGGACGGGATTTCTATCAGCATCTCTTTAAAAATTGTAGCAGCACAAATGAACAAAAATGGCAAATCTTTATAAAACCACCCAGAACTCCTATTCCTTTGTTCCCCAGATCAGCCATTTGTTGCAGTCTCTTAGAAAAGGCCATGTATTAGTGAACTCTAAGAAATTCACAGCTTTGGCTTTTTCAGCCTTCTTTGTCTGATTGCTCTAAGGCTGTGTTCCTAGTAATGAGTCAAAAAGAAATAAAAACAAAATGGTGCCGTAATCGTGTTGAGACTGGGCCAATAGTTGGAGCGATGGTGATTCCAGAACCGCTTTTAACCTCCTTTCTTCTCTTCCTCAGGCTACTTTCTTCAGAATGATTCCCTGCGGAGCAGTGCTGTCATTTGCTCGATGTCTGATCCGGAGAAAAATTGTCACTCTGGACAGTCTAGAAGATTCCAAATTATGCCGCTGTTTGTCCACCATGGACCTCATCGCCCTGGGGGTTGGCAGCACTCTTGGGGCTGGGGTTTACGTCCTGGCTGGGGAAGTGGCCAAGGCAGATTCCGGCCCCAGTATCGTGGTGTCCTTCCTCATTGCTGCCCTGGCTTCCGTGATGGCCGGCCTTTGCTATGCTGAATTTGGGGCCCGAGTTCCCAAGACCGGGTCTGCATATTTATACACCTACGTCACCGTTGGAGAGCTGTGGGCGTTCATCACCGGCTGGAATCTCATTTTATCTTATGTGATAGGTACATTTCAAAAAAAAATCGATCCAGTTTTGTGGGATGGGAGAAATAGCACTGTGGTGGAGGCGTTGGGGTATCTTTGTAGGTCTTCATTAGTTAGTGACTATGTGATGGTGAGTGAATTACTTGACCCCTGTGTGTCCCATTTACCTCACCTCTCAAGTGTCTCCTAATTGCAAAATTCAGTGATTCTGCTTCATCTCTGAGTATGCTGCTTAGTGGGTTCCATGGGGTGCCTGGGTGGCTCACTTGGTTGAGTGCCTGACTCTTGATTTCAGCTCAGGTCATGATCCCAAGGTCACAGGATGGAGCCCTGCGTCCGGCTCCCTGCTGAGTATGGAGCCTGCTTGGGATTCTTGCTCTCTCTCCCTCTCCCTCTGCCCCTCTCTCCTGCTCCTGCTCTCTCTCTAAAATAAAATAAATAACGATAATTCTTTAATGCAAATAAAGTTAATTGATTCCACAGTTATAGACTTGAGCATTTGGTTACCAATGTATAATTACAAACTTATCAAGGTCCTTTTATATGTGATTACATTTTTCGATTCTGTCTGAACAAACCCATATTCATCCTAGAATAGAGTAGCGAATGATGTTATGTTAGTCTTCTCCCAGTGACCTCGTATTCTCTGTATGTTCTGTGTCTTGGGAAGGTACATCAAGCGTCGCAAGAGCATGGAGTGGCACCTTCGATGAACTTCTTAGCAAACAGATTGGTCAGTTTTTCAGGACATACTTCAAAATGAATTACACTGGCCTTGCAGAATATCCTGACTTTTTTGCTGTGTGCCTTATATTACTTCTGGCAGGTAAGAAGGCCAATCACCTCCTCCCTGAGATGAGCCAGACTTCCTTACCCCAGAAAAATAAGCTACCACTGGATTGGGGGGCTGAGTTCCCAAGATGAGGCAGCATATTTATTTGTTTAGGTTACCATTGGGCATCCGCGGGCCTCATCACTGGCTAGAATCACATTTTTTCTTATGGGATAGACGTGTTTTAAAAATAAATCTAAATTGTGTGGAATAAGAGAAATAGAGCTTCTAGGTAAATGGTACTCGGAATGCACTAAAGAACAGGATAAGGCACATCATTATAATTGCAATTGGAGGTTTGCAGGGATGAAGTTTCAGTAAGGAAGAATGTACACTTTTTGGCATTATTTTATCTTGTTAGCTACAATAAGGATATGGGCATGCACATGGTATCTAGAAGAATCTCTATCTATGCCTTCATCTATGTAGGTATCTAGCTGAAAAGGAAGTATAATCAAGCCTCCTGTCATTTTTTAATGTAGATATTATGTGGACAGACATACTTGGGGCTAGAATTTTCCCATTTTTATCAGTCATGTAGCACAGTGGTTTAGAAAGGCACAGGAGTTAGAATCAGAACAACCAGATTTTCAGTCCTACTTTGCCACTCACTATCTTTGGACCATTGAAGGACATAACAAAAAGAAAAATCTTTCTGTGACTCAGTTTGTTCATCCATAAAATGGGGATATCAGTGTCTGTCTTATACAGACCTCCTGCCTGGTACATAGTAAGCACTTAGATGGCAGACAGTTTTATTTTATAGGCATACTTAATGTCTGCTGCCACCTTACATTTGTTTTGATTATTTGAACGTTTTCTATTTTGATCGCCATCCTCACTTGCCCTCCTGCTTAGACCAATCAAGGATTTTACTAAGAATAAAGTCTATTTTCTCAGTTCCTACCTGATGTACCCTGGATAATCTGCCCCTTATTTTCCTGTCCAACCTTGTCTCCAGCTACTCTCTCCCATGGTTACAAAGGCATGACAGATACATCTTTCCATAATGAACGTCTTACTTATTAAATTATATAATTTAAAAAATAGCTTTATCTTTAAAAAAGTTAGTCATTTATTAAATATTTTGTGTAGGGATTGGGACATGAACAGATTTTATAGCTCTGAAATATTTGACATCTTACCTGTAATGTCAAGAAAAATTGCAACAATTGTTTTCAACAGGTCATAGATTTCATTTGTTTTGGTTTGTAAACAGCCTAGCTAACATTAAATTAGTTACATCATATTTTATTTAGGGATGGGTTTCAATGTCTTAACATATTCAGCTTTAATCTCTAAGCGATGAGAAGCATGTAGCTGTGACACAGAATCATGAAAGTCCATGGCACATCTCAGACACTGGCCTGCATCATTGTCCTGTGTCATTGACCAGTATGTTTTTACTTATATGTAGCCTAAGCTCACCTGATAACTTTGTCCTTAGAATATCTGAAGCTCAAAATCTCTGATTATAAATTTCGATTTCTATTGTAATACCAAATGTCTTGTCATCTGAAGTTCTTGCTTTATTTAAGATGCAGGGAAGTGTATGCAGTGTTTAGAGGAGATAGTCATGGGTCTTTAATCTATTGGCAGGCGGTAGGGATCTCAGAATAGAGCATGCACATGGGGTATTGGGAAACTCTCATGAAACATGACAGTGGCTTTTATTTTTTTTCCAAGTGGATAGGGGTGCAGTGAATAGAGTGTATTTCCGAAGTGTGCAGTTGTATAGAGGTTTCTAGTGTGACGGAGCCAGCAATGATACTGTTCATGCATTTCTCTTTTTTTCATTATAATCACACCGTCCTAAAATTCTGGGAATTATATAGGTAGAAGGATGAAATCCAGGCTCTCTCTTCTTTACTTGAGTAATTTTGCTTATTCGATCCTGGGTGGTATGGATTTGTGGAAGAAGTAAGTAGTTATGTGACATAATCCCTTTGTCACAATCCTCTCCCTAGGAGGGACAAGTAAACTTTCTTTGGTTCATAATTCATATCTTACATTAGATGGATTAAAGATAAAAATATGATAAATATAGACATGATAGAAGGAAACAAAGATAAACGTTTGGGGTTCATTTTGGGGAGAATCTTTCTAAAGGTAGAAAAACTAAAGAGAAAATATTTATGTTTTAGAGCTTTCATATACATATATATAATCAGCACTAAGAATAAAAGTAACTGATAAAGTAGGAAAAACATATGCAATACATGACAGGCAGAGAGCTCCTTGCATTATTATATAAATAAATCTTACAAATTGATATAAATAGAATAACCTAGTGGAAAAAATGGGCAGCTCCAATTGGACCAAACTTTCTGGAGAATATTTCTGATAATGTGAACCGAAAGCCTAGTGTGAAAGGGCATACCCTTGATGTGGTATTACCTTACATAACATTATTGTAAAGGAATAACTAGAAAGTGTAAAAAGATACTTATAAAGGGTGATGCCATGATGTCAGTACTATTTATAGTTGTAAGAAACTAAGAGTTACCTGTCAGTCTATAAATAAATAAGGGATTATAGTGTCTTTGTACTGTGGAAGAGTATGTGGCTGTTAAAAATCAGGTTCTCTGTCAACATGAAAACATATTTGTGTGCATGCATATGTGCTCACGCCTAAAATTCTGGGGAAGAGATTACACTTGATCTTTATTTCCTTCATACTTTTTCTGTATCTTCAAATTACTTGAATAGGAAAATGATTGCTTTTACAATCAGAATATAAAACAAAGCTATTAAAATGAGAATCGATTTTTTAAATATCCTTTTGGTATAGCAGTTGAAGAATTATTTTGTTGTATGTATTCTGTAAATAAGCAGGTGGGTGATTTGATTGAACTTTTATTTTCAAAATTTTGCAGTCACTAACCTTGAGATGGCTTCTTCAGAAGAGCATTTCATTAAAATTCAGTTACTTGACTCTGTGTATCCATTGGTAATAATAGCCAAAGTTACTGGATCTATTGATTTCCTGAAGCGTGGCAGCCCTGACTATGAGCACAGTCTGTTCTGACACCAAGTTGATTGTTTGTAGGAAACATCATTACACAGTTAGATGAGGCCAAACTGTCAATACAAGGGATAAATCTAAGTTAAATATATGAATCCTGGTGAAATAATATCCTAAACCCTGTAACTGCCTCCAAATGCCATTGCGTTTACTAAACTTGGGTAAAAATTAAAACACCCTTTCTTTGTCCATAGGTCTTTTATCTTTTGGAGTGAAAGAATCCGCTTGGGTGAATAAAATCTTCACAGCTGTTAATATCCTGGTCCTTCTCTTTGTTATGGTTGCTGGGTTTGTGAAAGGAAATGTGGCAAACTGGAAGATTAGTGAAGAGTTTCTCAAAAATATATCAGCAAGTGCCAGGTATAATATTTGGGTTTTTCCCCTTCTTGAGTGATTACTCCCCCCTCCCCCCGCCCCCAATTGCCCAATTGCTGCTTTTATCTTATGTTACATTTTCCTTTGCGAACAGTGGTTCTCAAGTTTTGTGCTTAGGAGAGATTTCTGAGGGTCTGTTCTATTCCAAGACTCTTCTTCCCAGCCTCCCCGCACACATAAATGCTTAAGTGTGCTCACTCTCAAGCAGCTCTGTGAGGCCCAGCAGGAGCTGGCTCTCAGCGTCCAGCTCTGCAGAAGAGCAGATGAGACCCTAAGCAGTGGAAGGATGCTCCTTCCCCACACAGGATTGCCCCCTTTCACAAACCGTGGCTATCCTTAGGCTGGCGTCCCTTCGTGCTTCCTTCCGTTGGGAACACTGTTTGGTTTTGTTGCATTCTTACAGCCTGGTAGTATCTTTTAGGCTTCGATTTTTGGAGAATGTTATTGGTCGCAAAAACAGAATTGTCCATGCATTTTACTTTTAACCTGACAGGCTCAAAAAATTAAATAAGTAGGAGGACACTTCTGGGGATGAGCACTGAGTGTTATGTGGAAACTAATTTGACAATAAACTATTTGTAAAAATAAATAAATAAATAAGTAATAATTGTATACAAAAGGTTTCATCCTAAGATTTATGTTAATATTCCTATGTGTAAATAAAATAAGGTTACAGAAAGATCTATTACATGAAGTGAGGTATAACTACATGTTTTTCTTTATGAATGTGTATAGTCATTCTTTTGAGGTAAAAAATTAGTATCCTCTGGTTTTATACAATTTTTCAAAAATGTTTATTCATTTTTGAGACAAAAAGTGTGACCAGGGGAGGAGCAGAAAGAGAGGGAGACAGAGAATCCCAAGCTGTCAGTAAAGAGCCTGACGCAGAGCTCGAACTCACAACTTGTGAGATCATGACCTGAGCTTAAACCAAGTGTCAGATGCTTAACCAATGGGGTCATCTAGGTGCCTCTGGTTTTATACAAGTTGTAACATATAGTAACATTTTCTACTTCAATATTACTAATACAGAGTAGAGAATTTGATTTCACCTTTTCGAATGCCTCATTAGTAAAATATATAAATGTGCAGTCTGCCCAGCTGTCCAGGAGAAGAGGACGCTTCATGTCATTATTTCAGAGCATGGCCCACATATAGTATCTCTGCTCTCACCATCCTGCGTGACTGTGAGTTCAAGCCACAGTGGATCTGGGCTTTGTGCTTATGCTATTGATCAGCTTCCAGTTGAGTGTCAGCAACCCAGGAGGGTGCCATTGTTGGGAACCCACTCCATTCTCTAGGACAGGGTGAGAAAATTGGGATTTACTGATAATTTTAGGTATGTAAGCTTCAAAGAGCTGGTGAACACAATAGCTTTCCAAGGATGGAGTTGGAGACAAATCACTAGAAGAAAGTTTTCTATGAAAATAACTTTCCATTGTGCTTGTCTTCCTCCTTAGAGATCTACCTTCTGAAAACGGAACAAGTATCTATGGGACTGGGGGCTTTATGCCTTATGGCTTTGCGGGGACTTTGGCCGGAGCCGCCACCTGCTTCTATGCCTTCGTGGGATTTGACTGCATTGCAACAACTGGTAAGGGCAGAATCTTGGTTCTCTGTGGAAGGAAAGGTGTTCCTTGTTCTACACAAGTACCCACGGGTGGCAGCAGAGGGTCAAGGAAAGAGTGAGATTTAGGGTAATCAGGGCTGGTTCTGGACCCAGCTGTTAAACCTACTGTATGTGATAAAAAGAAACTTAGTGCAACTCCCTGAGCCTTCCACATTGGTAAAATTGGGAGAGCCAGTACCTACCCCTCTTGTTATGAAGGTCACTTAAGATATAATGCACATGAAAAATACTTTGCAAGCTGTCAAAGTATTTTATAAATGTTAGTCATAATTGCTGTCCTTAACCTTCAGTCTGGAAGTAACCTTCAGTACTATCACAATAAGTAACAAATGATGATCATGCTCTTAAGTTGTCTCTTTTTTAGTAGGATAAAATATAGTCTGGTAATTCTTTTCTTTTTATCTTCTGCAACAGAGTAATCGTGCCAGAATCACTCTCTGAGCACTGCTTCTGGGTTCAGATAACTGTACGGCCTTGCAATTGACCATTTGGGGGCGCTGCAAATGCTGACTCTTACTAGAAAGATTCAGAGTACTATTTATGTTGTTTTTGAAACTGGAACTTAATATAAATTGATACACTGGGTAGAAAAAGTGTACCTTCATGTTTATGGAAGCCTTCCTGTGGAAGGGCCCACAGAATGCCATGACAGTCATTTAATTTCTGTGGATGAATCATTTTCCAAATGGATTAAGACTGCTATTCTATCCCAAAATATTTAATACGCTGGTATGTCATGGTTTTTTTTTTTCTCTCTAGAGATGGGAAACTGACCTGCATGATTTCTTGCTTTCTCTTCTTGCCTCTGGGAATCGGGATTTTGTGTAATAGCAAAATACCCTCAAGAAGAAAGAGCATTTCATGTAAAATAGATGGAGCAAGCTAAGAAAACAGAAGGGACAAAAGCAGAGGGAAATTACTATGAAGGAGAAAAGGAATCCATGTTTCATCGGTTAATGTTTTAGTAAATATGCAAATGTTTTATTTATGTCTCCTTAGGTGAAGAAGTCCGCAATCCTCAGAAGGCGATTCCTATTGGAATTGTGACTTCTTTGCTTGTTTGCTTTATGGCCTATTTTGGGGTCTCTGCAGCTTTGACACTTATGATGCCATACTACCTCCTCGATGAGAAGAGCCCTCTTCCCGTAGCATTTGAATATGTCGGATGGGGGCCTGCCAAATACATTGTTGCCGCGGGCTCCCTCTGTGCTCTGTCAACAAGGTACAGTGCCTGGTCTAGGGGCTGTGGGCGGGGCTGTGGGCGGGGCTGCAGAGTAGTCAGTGTTTACAGAACTGCTGTGATAAGTTTAAAAAATAATCCTAGTATAAGGTATACATTATACAACTACATATTCTCTGATTAGTTTGACCAGGATTTCCGTATTTCCGTATAAAAGTCTTAAGTGATAAACTGTTTTTCACCCATCAGTTAAAAAGTGAGTTTTTCAAGATAATGGTGGTCGGAGCTTCGGTAGAAATGTATACGGCATTGATGTACATGTAAACATACACACACATGTATGTCACATGTCTTCCTATATGTATGTATTATAAAATTTTAGGATCCTTATACCAGCATGTTCCCTGCTGGCTTTGGTATTATTTGTAGTGCTACATACCACCGAGACCTTATGTGGAGACTTGACATTTTCTGTTGCCTTTTAAAATAATAGTAAGTCTACGTGACTGGGAACTATATGCTGTGACATTGTCTAATGTAATGTGTTTTTTGCTGTGAAACACTGAGACTCTTTCTGTTGGTACTGATCGGAGTGAACTTGGTCTAGAAATAGAAATTAACTGTTTTGAAATTAATGGTGGAAGTTCATACAAGGTCTTTGTGGAAAGAAAAGGGTAATGGAATCTCAAGTGCTCAGATTTTCAGGAGCTACTTGTTTTTGGACTTGAGAATCCATGTCTCCGGTTCTCTGAGCTACTCACATTGCAAATTAACATGCAATTATAAGATATTTCATTCTAGTTTATATCATGGGTTACTGAAGAACATTCTTACAAAGAGAAATTTAATCTCTTTGCCTGATTACTAATTTTTTAAGTGAAAATAATTTGTTAAACGTCTGAATTGGAAAGAAAAAGTCTTTTCGTATAATTCATCAGCCTAGCTTTTCATCTCTATCAGAAAAATCCTGTTTATTTTCTATTCAAGATAATATTTAGTAGCAATTTGAAATTGCCCCCATTGGTTTCTCAGCCATCTGCTAGTGTTGACGTTTATTCTAAATAGTTTGAAAAATCTGAATTATGAAGGCATCATGCCATCATGATCTTAGAAGATAGACGGATTTATACGTGGCCAAGTTCAAGTCAGCTTTATCAAAAGATAAAGAAAAATGAGTTTTTAAAACAAAATATTTTACATATTTTCTTTCAAATGGTTATTTTTTTTATAACTAAGTCATGTATGGATTGGTGCAGCCAGTAAACACAAAGAAATTTGAAACATCTAAAGCAAAGAGCGTTTTCTTAAAACTTTGCTGTTCCTGACTTTTAATCGTGGCTACTTCTGTGTGCTAAATTTACAGTAAGTTGGGTTGTTGTTGTTTTTTTCTTTTTTACCCTCTCTCTCTTACCCTATCTTATGATGCTGGGTATTATTACTAATTTGATCAAATATCAGGCTATATGAGGAAAACTAATGGTAAAATAAATATAAGAAGTACATAATTATTGAATAAATGAAGTGATGATATTATGAATTCAAATTACTTAATCTCTTCTTTAATTTCATATCAGTTTAGAAATTTTGTTTTCTTAATTACTACCACTAAAAATGTCTTAATGCTATGATTGGTTTTGGTTTTCTTAAATCTTAAGTATTTAGTTTTAATTCAGTAATAATCATGGGCATGCACAAATTACTTGCACTCTTGTTCTTAGCGTGATAAGTGTGCTGGGCAAATACCTACAACAGAATAATAAGTAGCACAATGGTAAATATTGGCAAATGTTTTTAAATGCCCAATCGTAACCCATTTAAAAATAACAAGACGTCATAATCATGGCTGTGATGCTGACTTTTATCCACGTACTTAATTTCAGTTCTCAGACGTAATCTTGCATGAATGTGTTTGCCATACTGCATGTGTTTGCTTTTTATTCAGTCTTCTTGGATCCATTTTCCCAATGCCACGTGTAATCTATGCTATGGCGGAAGATGGCTTGCTTTTCAAATGTCTAGCTCAAATTAATTCCAGAACGAAGACACCAGTAATTGCTACTTTATCATCGGGTGCGGTGGCAGGTGAGAGAGAGTTGACTTTTGTTAAGAAAAGGGGGATCTTTTCTTCATCAAGGATTCTGAGGAGAAATGCAGTTAGGTAGTTTTCTGTTTTATGTTAAGGTCGATAACTTTTTTGTGAATGTTTCCTTTTTTGATTTTTTTTGGGGGGTGGAGGTGGGTGCATAGGTTCTGCATTTTAGTGTGTCCAGTCTTTACCTGTGTATGCCTGTCTAGAATCATACTTGTAATAACTCATGTGAGGATTATGAATTTTTCTGTTCTAGTCTTCTGGGCTCTATGTTTCCTTTACCCCGAATTCTATTTGCCATGGCCCGAGACGGTTTACTGTTTAGATTTCTTGGCAGAGTGAGTAAGAGGCAGTCACCGGTTGCTGCCACGTTGACGGCAGGGGTCATTTCTGGTAAGCTTTACAAACATAGGATTCTTCAGCATTGGCCTTGAACGTTTTATGCGCATGCATGGACGTGTAAAGAGGGTCTGCTTGCTGTGCATGTAAGTTAAGAAAAAAAAATCACTGATAAATTAGGTTATGAGCTTTGGGATCTGAAAATTGTGGTGGTGGTGGTCTACTGAAATTCATTCTTAACTGACCCTTGGGGATTGTTTATTGTTTTATAATTTTAACTTTTTTGGGTGCCTAACAAATGTGCAAAGGGTTATAATGGGTCTTCACTGCATTTTTACTCATTTTTAATTAAGTATAAGAAATGTCAGGGTAATTTATACGTGGCTATGATAATAACTGTCCTCAGGGTGGGAGATATCTGCACTGCCTGGACCCCCAACGGGTCTCTAAGACTTACTAACAACTGTTTCTTCTTAAACCCCATTTGGACTCTGTTTCTGCTTTCAACTGTTTTGGTGTTTAACTCATGTTAAAAAAAAACTCGCAGATGCCTACCTTTGGGGATGTCATAATATCTGTGTAAAATGCCATTGGCTAGATTCTTACTCCATGCAGGAATTTTCAGGAAGGTTCTACAGACCAAGAGAATGGCCTTAAATTTAAGGTCCTGTTAGGAAACAAGGGAGAGGCTTCATCAATCTTTATAAACCTATTTTGGTAGTAGAAATTCAAACCAGATCTGGTAATTTGGTTGAGACTCTGAATTTGAGGGAAATTACAGAACGCTAATGCTCAAATTATGCATGAAATGGTATTTTTTGAGAATAGGAAAGTGTCTGCTTAAACAACTTCACGTTGTAAATGTTTTCTAATTTGGCACTTTATTAGACATACATTGGAAGGTCAAGTCACTTATTTTCTTAATGCTTAGATTTCTGCCCCCATGAAATGAAGGTTGCACTACATGATATAAAAGCCCATTTCATTACCAAACAGTCTATTGTGCTAGTGAAAAGAAATTACAAATCTTGAGAAAGGATCATACATTTTATTTATTGCATTAGAATGTTTATTTTTTCCCAGTGAAATCTTGCCCTGTAATACTTTATTTTGTATTCAGTGTTTTACAAAATATATCCTTCTTTCTTCAGGAAGAATTTAATTTGGCAGCATAATATACTGACATTAATAACTAAAAGAAGATAATTATAGCAGAAGGCCTTTTTTTAATATTCTGAAATACTATATTTTTGTTAGTCTACTCCCACACCTTACTGTGCTTGTTTTTAGCTTAGATCAGAGAGCTTATCTGGATAATTAATCATTTTCTTCTGCCTCAACTACTTATTTTACTATTTGTGATTCTTATAAAACATACTGAAATTGTCATAATCTAATGTATAAGTATACTAGCAATGGAAGGTTTTCAGAGTAAGGCATGAGGCGCATTTAAAGAAGTGATGTAGTATGTAGAAGGAATGTGGGGAAACAGGTAGAAATAGAGTTTACATGGAATTTTATTGCCACCTTGCTAAGTTAGTCTATCTATAAAATAAGGATCATTGTTTTATCAGGTCAAAGCATGTGAAATTGCTGGTTTGAAGGTCAAAAACAGTCAAATTCTAGCCACTGCATATAGTTAAGCCTATATAATTTCCCCTGTCTCATAGGATTATTGGATTAAAGATAAATTGAGATCATAAAGATATAAAGCTTGCTAACAGACATCTGGTAACACCATGGGAATAGAATCTGGTGTTTCTACTTAACAATGATAGAGACAGCTATGTGGTCAAGTCAAGGTAATATTATCAGTATTTGATGTTTCAATGGAGAAAAAAAATTGCCAAGTACAAGTTAACTGTTCAGCTAGAAAGTATGTTTTGCCTCGTAACATTACTGCAATTTGGGTGTAGGACATAGATTCATCTCTCAAATTTAGTCCGTCTTCTCTGAGTGAGGAGTCTTAACCAGCATGGAATTTCACCTATACCGGAAACATAATTTAATTGGAAATTACTTTATTTCATTTATGTATAATTCAAAATGCAGATGGAAATTCACATGATTATGGAACATCATAATGAAAGCTCCTCTATTTGAATTTTTACTGGTTATTTCAAAAGAGCTAGTCCCTATTTCTGAGCAATGTTTTTCCTTTGAAACATCAAAGGAGAGTGTTCTGTCATATGATATTTTCACTCTTTGTCAGGCCAATATTTTTCAAGTAATCAAAGTAGATGTGTTTTATACTTGATAGATAGCTGTGGGGTTTTGAAGTTTCACTAGCAGTGTATATGATCTAAGGAACATCTCTTTAAGAGAAATATAGTTTCTATAGTTTGTTTGATTTATCGTTGGTACTGAGACCATAAAATGCCCGTTGTCCCTGACATGAAAATTATCAACTATATGGAGTTACATCCTAGGCCATTTTCTTCACCATTCTGCTCTTTCCCCAACAGCTGTGATGGCCTTTCTTTTTGACCTGAAGGCACTGGTGGACATGATGTCCATTGGCACTCTCCTGGCCTACTCTCTGGTGGCTGCGTGCGTTCTCATCCTCAGGTGAGTGTCCTCGTTGGTGCACATGGAGCCCAGGGAATACAGAAAATTAGGATTCTCCATCCTTGCTTTTGAGGAGCTAGTGGTCTCACAGAGGTGAGAGGTCATGGACAGAAAAACATCAATATAAAGTATAATAAACACACTTAGTCCTTAGCAAAGAATTAATGTTTATTTTTGAAAGAGATAGAGAGTACAAGCTGCAGTGGGCAGAGAGAGAGGGAGACAGAATCCAAAGCAAGGCTCCAGGCTCTGAGCTGTCAGCACAGAGCCCAGGATGGGGCTCGAACCTAGGAACCACCAGATCATGACCTGAGCCAAAGTCAGACACTTAAGTGACCGATTCACCAAGCACCCCAGTCCTTACTTAACAAAGAATTAAGTACAGCTGATAATTAGCAGTAAGTTGGCCTAATCTGTATGAATGCCAAGTTCTTAAAATGTATAAAAACACTTAAAAATATTCTCTTTTGTCCCAGTAGTTAATCTGTTAAGATTTTATAAAGATTTTAATCAAAGAGGACACACAGATATATACAGATATCTATAGGGATATCTCTATAGATATATAAAGGATGTTTAAGAAAAAGGTAATTTGCAATAGTGAAAAAAATTGAACGGACCTCCATATGAATAGCAGAATGGTTAAACAAATGAGGGTGCTCTTTTCCTTCTACAGCAAATAATATGATTCTTAATTATATGAAGAAATGTATCTGATTCAGCAAAGCTGTGTTAACATCTGAATTTATTTAAATAATACCACAGATTTATAAGAAGAAATCATTTTTATGATTTCGTTTTAATTCATATTTTATGATCTCTTTAATGCATATCATATATATGCATTTAGGCTGGGCTGAAATTGCCCCAAAATACTGGCAGTGAGTAACACTGGGTACTATGGTTACCCAGGAGTACTATGGGTGGTTTTGACTTTTTTCTTTATATTTTGTCTATTTTGTTCCTCAGTGAGCATATTTCTTCTTTAGATTGAGGACAAATGTTACTCTTAGATTTAAGGAAAGGCTGCTCAGAGGGAAGGAGACCACACTGAGGAGACTGGGGCAGATCCTGGGAGGTGAAGTAGGCTGATAGGCTGGAAAGGAAGAGGATACATTGATAAAGGGACTTGGCATACACGGGGTTGGGAGGGGGCGGAATGGGGGACGGAGCTCATCTGGGTTACTCTGGAGGACTGGGAGAGGAAGGGTGAGGGAGCGGAGGCCAGAGAGGCAGATTGCCAGCGGCAGTTGAATGCCAACCCGAAGCCTGGATGTTATTCTGTAGCTGATGCTTAACCAGAGTTTCTGTGCTGTGTCCTTGAACTGTGTTCTCTTTGGACTCAGATGTTTTCAGGATAATCATCCTCTAGTCACAGTCGCCTCACTTGCAAAACGTAACTCTCTTCCACATCTGTGTGTCACTCTGTAATTAAATGGCTGTCAGAGGAAATTCAGAGTTGCTGCAGATGTTTTATTGAACAGGTTTGTGGCCTGGCTCAGCATGCTCTGGGCTGGAGTCATGACAAGCGTCAGTTTACTGCACAGGCTGGGACCCTGCAAGGGGTCTCACTTAGAGTTTACGGTGTTCGATTCATTTGGGCCAAGTGTCTGTTTGAGAATGAAGACACAGACGTTTATTTGGGGATAGGTACCAGCCCGGCTTATCGTACGAGCAGCCCAAATGCTCTCCTGAGAAAGAGGCTCTGGGATCGTGTGTCGGTGCCGCCTCGAAAAGCGAGTCCCAGGTCACCATGCTGCAGGGACAGGGCTTCAGCCTGCGGATCCTCGTCAGCCCCTCGGCCCTGCCTACACAGCAGTCATCTTCTCTCGTGAGCTTTCTGGTGGGATTCCTCGGTAAGTCCTCCGACCAGCACGGTGTCCAGGTCCCCAGGGCTGTGTCGGTGGAGCAGGTCTGATGTGAAAGGGGACCGAAGGCCTTACCTTGCCTTAGAATACGTTTGCCACTGCCCTGAGCCCTGAAATTGCCGCCCAGCGGGTCAGTGGTAGTTGAGAGCATGTATTAGTGGGATAAATTTATCTTGTCATTGAAGAAGAAAAGTGTGAGTGGCCGCTGTGCAAAACTGGCACATCTCAGTGGCTGTCCGGGTGCTCCCGGGAACACCTGCTGGTAATAAACTGGGATGCAATGGAGAACATCTTGTTTGCTCATCCACAGTTACGTAATCGGTGGTATTTTCAGCCACATTTACCGAGCACTGGCAACACGCCAGGAGTGCTCCTGGGCACTGGGCATCGCAAGAGGGGCTCCTGCTCTTGGTGAGCTTTACAGAACAGGGTTATTGGTCACAAGCTAAGGAGGTACAGGCTTCTCCAGAGCACAGAGGAGGGACGTGATGGTCAGAGAAGGGTGGGTGGGTGGTGACATCACCTTTGGAAGTAGGGGGAAAAGACACAATCACGTATTATTTGTTTGCGTTAACAATCACTGTTTACCCCCGTGGACAATGGGCAGACCTGGCCTTTCCCATTTGAGAACAGGGACCTCTCCAGCCCTGACAGTATCCCGTCAACCCACGTGGTACAGTCAGAGTGTAGCAAAGGAGGACCCAGAGGGCGCATGGGCAGGAGGAACAAGATGGTGGTGCCAGGAAGGGAGGAGGAGACCTTCAGGAGGAAGCGAGCAGAGGTGCTTAAGTGAGTGGAATCAGCCATTCCTTCCCTTGATGGAAATGAAGACTTAGTATTTGGCAAAAAAGAGACAGAAGAACTTGATATCGTACCAAAATAGACTGCTTGAAGTGAGGGAGTCTGAGTGACATGCAGGCGCTGACTCTGTTCTCTGTATGCATCACCTTTACAGCCTTTCTGGTTCTGGGTCTGAGCGTCCTGACCACGTACGGAGTGCATGCCATTGCCCGGCTGGAGGTGTGGAGTGTCGCTCTGCTTGTGCTGTTCCTCGTTCTCTGCCTCGTCGTCGTGCTCACCATTTGGAGGCAGCCCCAGAATCAGCAAAAAGTAGCCTTCATGGTATGAATCATGAACATTAGAGGTCCTAAATATTATGCACATTCTCTCTTGTGTGTTAGTTTTATAAGTTAAAAAAAAAATCACTTCTGATGAAGTTAACCATGAACAAGAGTGTCATGATTCTTTGAGATGTTCTTTTTGTCGTAAGTATTCTCCCTGCGTGGCTTCTCAAAACCTTGAATATGCTCCCATCACGTTATTATGTATAATAGTAAACAGATTTGTTGTCAAGTAATCCATGGTATCAAGGAATAAGGAGAAGATTTTCTTTTAGAGATTGAGTACTCTCTTGGGATGATCATTCCCACTCCAAGCCCTTCTGCTATAATTCTGCTGTTAGATTTGAACTAAGAGCAGGTTTGGGCTTGAAGAGGGCTTCCTGGAAGGATTCCCCTGAGATGCCAAGTATCTCCAGACTTCCGGAGGCATGTCCTGTTGCTATCTGAACTAAGCCAGTAAACCCTAAACTAAACCAAACCCTGAAACCCATTGCATCTTGGTGATGACACAGATGTTAGCAGGCTGGGTAAATTCCCCGATGCTCTGGGCTGCGCATAAATAGTGTAAAATGGGACACTCCTTTAGTATGCTCTCCAGGAACGATTTTCCTTCAGGTTGTTCTTTTTGTCAGAATATAAGCTTAGTGACACAGTGTGACAGTACATACGTCAAGTTAGTTGTCACTGTGTCGACACTGTTTGGGGGGTGTGCTTTCCACTTACGAGTATAGTTAAGAAGATATGTTTCCCCCTTAGGTGCCATTCTTACCATTTTTGCCAGCCTTCAGCATCCTGGTGAACATTTACTTGATGGTTCAGTTGAGCGCAGACACATGGATCCGATTTAGCATCTGGATGGCACTTGGTAGGTCTTTTAATGTTTTAGCTTTCTGAACGTCGGCTCTGTCTTTCCAGCTTCATGCTCTTTGATTAGAGAAATGCATCCTCTCCCCCTTCCTGGAAATAAAGGGTTTCTTTCAGTTTCTTCCTTTCCCAAATTTTAGATCATCAGAGTACTTAATTCTCCAAATGTTTTCAGATACCTTTTTTTTTTTTTAAATCACATTGTCCCATTAGTCCTTTGTAAGCCTGTAAATTCTGCTGTCTCTCATTAATGGTTGAGGAAAAAAAGGAAGCCCCAGAAAGCCAAAGGATCAAATTTGTAAATGGCAGTGTAAGACTTTGGTTACAAAGTTTGTTCTTGTCAGTGTATCAGCGGACTTCTGAAGATATTTTGGGGGTTTTTTTTGTTTTGTTTGTTTTAATTTTTTTAAATATTTATTTTTGAGAGAGAGCATGAGTGAGGAACGACAGAGAGAGAAGGACACAGAACTCAAAGCAGGCTCCAGGCTCCACGCTGTCCGCACAGAGGCCAACACGGGGCTTGAACCCATAAGCTGTGAGATCATGACCTGAGCCAAAGTCAGATGCTTAACCAACTGAATCACCCAGGTGCCCCTGAAGACATTTTGAATGAGCTAATAGCAAGAAATTTCTTTTCTGCTCACATGAGTGAGCTTATTTATATCTATAGTACACTGTTTTTCAGTATGATTCCTTTCCTATGTGAAAAATTGAGTTATAAACTAAGAGTTTACATTTGTTGTAACCAAAGCCCTGAGCACTTGTCTTAAAAATGTGAGGAGAGGGGCACCTGGGTGGCTCAGTTGGTTGATCATCCCACTCCAGCTGAGGCCATGATCTCACAGTTTGTGAGTTCGAGCCCCACATCAGGCTGGGTGCAGTCAGCACAGAGCCCTCTTCGGATCCTCTGTCTCCCCCTCTCTCTGCCCCTCCCCTGCTCCCACTGTCTCTATCAGACATAAATATTTTTAAAGAAAATGTGTGGACAAATGTCTGTAAGGTGAAGCAGTGAGAAATGAGAGCTAAATCTGCATTGTTTGGGTCACCCATGTAGTTGAAGAGTGTGCTTTTTAACAGTCTGCCCATTGGCTTAGCAAGAATGAACCTAACTCACTCTTGCGTATGTAATTGTTTACTTTGGCTAGAAATTAACTTCATTTCAATTTCAAGCCACCAACCCACTTGAATTGATGGGAGGTCTGACGCCCGTCAGTTTTGCTCATCTCCCCACACCCACACTAGAGTTTTGCCGTACTTTGGGGCCCTCACACTGTGCCAGGGATCTGGGGTGCTGGTGCGTCGGCGCACAGTATATAACGTGTCGACACGTGTCCCCTTTGTTTACATAGGGCGTGCTTTCCAAGATATTTCACTGTGTCTCTGACCCCTCACCACCTGTGTTTGGGATGTCATTTTGAGATTTCACACCCCCCCATATCCTTTTGTTTATAGTGTAGTATTGAGTTTTGAGAAAATAAATGTATTTTTTGACATAAATGTCTAAGAACACTTATTGAGAGAAATATACATTCTATAAAGATTGGGTATTAAAAATGGAGAAACACATTGTGCTGGGAAAGCACCCATCAGGGACCTTCTGCAGGGAAATTCTCTTGCATTCTGTCCTAAAATAGCCCAGAAAGAGAAGGCAGAATATTAAATTCTATATTAAATTTTCCATATTGAAACATTTTCTGACATGCTTAAAACACTAAATTTTTCCCCCCTCAAAAAGGTTTCCTGATCTACTTCGCTTATGGTATTAGACACAGCCTGGAGGGTAATCCGCGGGGTGAAGATGAAGAAGGGACTTGCTCAGACCACATTCATGCAGCGACGGAAGAAAAATCTGCCATTCAAGCCAACGACCATCACCAAAGAAACCTGAGTTTGCCTTTCATATTCCACGAAAAGACGAGCGAATGCTGACGCTTGCAGGTGCTGAGCCGGTCCACAGTCTTAAGGTACCTGTCCCCAAAGCAGTAAACCGGGACAGGGTGTCAGCATCGGGCCTGGCTGCCGTGGGCTCGCTGCAAACAGAGTTCACCCTAACTTATACTTACCTGGACAGCACCTCCTCAGGTGGTGAATTATGTACCTGGGGAGACCTCCCAAGCTCTCCCCTCAGCGGTGAATACCCCCAAATAGCAGGAGTGCGTGTGCGCACGCGCATGTGTGTGTGTGCGTGCGTGTGTGTGTGTGTGTGTGTGTGTGTGTTGGGGTCCATGACTGTTGAAAGTTGGTTGTGTGTTACTACTACTGCATTATGTTTTTCCAGTGTTGTCATTAATTGGTGGCTTATAGCACATACTGAAATGGAGGCAACCACTGAATAGAAAAGTGTTTTGTATGTGCCTGGTGGGTTTGGGGACATACCTGTTGCTTTTCTCTAATAGGTGTCATTAACGTCAATTAGAACATGCTAAAAATGCAGTTACCCGTCTTGGTGTCTGTCATGGATCCGGAGCAAAAGAAGGAGATAAGAAATGAGCCTTTTCTATAACTTACAATTGCCAGCAGTGGGTTTAGTACAGATTTTTCATCTACAAAGTATGGCAGTTTGCCCAAATTTCAGCCACCACGAGGGTTTGTATCTGCCATATACCACACAGGGCAAGAGTGGTGTTCCATGTCACCTGATGGGGCCCCTTTCAACTGCTGTCTTTTTTAAGACATGTGCTCCTTACATATGAAGACCTCACCCACTGTGAGTGCTGTATGCCCCTCAGTCCAGTCAGGGGCTCGAGAGCAGTATGTGTCATCTGCGTGCGGCCCTTTATGCCGGAAAGTGAAGCTGGTCCCCGCAGCTGGAAGGCTTGCGTAAGTGGCAGTGACAAGGGTATATCTGAAAATCAGAGTCAGACATAAGCTTGGAAAAGTTGACACTAAACATCCTTGTCTTTAAAGTCACTTAAAATAAGCCAGTAGAATCTTCTAGATCACACAGTCGGTGGAACGATTCACACTTTTTCCCATTACTTAATAACTAATCACAGTACTTTTTTTAAATAATCTCCTCAGGTACAGATTTCACTCCTTTGTTTCTATTATTTTGTCTTGTCCTAGATATGAGGGGCTACAGTAGCAAATCATGTCTTTATTACATGCCAAAGAGGAGAACTGAAGGGATACGAGAAGAAAAAATTCCCCTCTTCTGAGTTTAAAGTGCCTACTCAGATATTAAATTGCATTTGACCCAGTTTGAAGGGTTTGGATCTATTTTGCCTTTGATGTTTCTTTTGGAAACATTCAGGAATGTTTCTCTTCTCCCAATCCCATAAATTGTTTGGCACTTTTTATCTCATTTATTTTAAATTGCCCACACTAAATCTATTAATAAGAACTCTAGTATTCTATAATAACCCAACAGTGATTGGGGAATAAAATATTTTGGTTAAATACATGATTATTTAAAACCTCCAACTGAAAAAATGTAACCTAATTGAATTAAAGCTTTATAAACAGTAACCTTTATATAAGTAAATGATTTGTTTTTACATGTTAGATTCTCTAATTACTATATTTTACTTCATAGAGTTTTCTATTAGTGGACTATTTATCTGCATTGTGCTTTGCTTCTCACGAATTGTTTTTCTTACAAATAATTATGTGGTTTACTAGGTGAGGCTAGAGGCTATAAACTATATATATATGTATGGGTTACATTCCCCAGATAAATGTTATCAAGCACACTAGCTGACCAGCTTAATCGAAAGGCAAGGAAAACATTTGTTTTCTGACAGCACTTCCAAGAGATTAGTTATTTCATTGATGCCATTAAAAAGCAAGTTGTGATTGTTTTGTCAAACCAAGAGTTTCTTGTTATTAAATGTCAGGTAAACAGGTAGAAAGCCTGCGTTTCTGGCTGCTAGTCTTGTAGCATCCCTGACCTAGAACTCAGTACTGACATTCCACAGTTTTCAAGGTGCACATGGTAAAGTCTGAAGCCCAGAATTCTCTTTCAAGCAGGTTTTCCCAGAGAGGAAGGGTTGGATACGCAAGTGCTAAAATCTTTTTGTAAGGACTTAAGGTATGATCACAAGTCCTTGCTGTTAGAGTAGTACACTGAGAACCCCCTCTTATTCTAGAGTCAATCTAGAATAGGCCCTTAACACAGGGAACATAAGGAATTTCATACATAAATGTTTAGGTCTTTTACTGTAACAAAATCAAGAAATTTATTTAGAATGTGATAGGCAGCTAAAACTATTATGCCTACTGTGTTCAATTAGGAGCAGAATTTAGTTAAAAATTATTTTTCCACATTAAAACACTTTGCAAACACAAATATCTATGAAAAGATGCTTTGTCGGTGACTGCTTTTTTTCTGTGAAGGCTCAAATATGTGTTCATATCCTGTATGAGTGTGTGTGTATATATATGTATATGTGTATTTCAAATAGTGTATAAGTCGGTTGGGTTTATGATGGGCTTTGGAAACAATACCATTATATGGATTTAAAGAAAAACCCAATTGATGTGGAGAAAAAGTAATGTTTTATATCGATAGATATGCTTATACAAATTTTTAGGTTTTAAACTATTTTGCAATATACAGCAATTTTATATGTATGATATTTTCTATAGATTCTTTAAGAAAGATATATTTATAATGTAATATGGAATCACTAAACTCTAGTACATTGTAACAGGTGCTTTATAATCTGAAATGGAGTAGGGGTAGGAGGTGTTAGAGTATTTCTGTTTACTTGTTTCTGCGGCACCTTTTCGGACATCTCTTCTTGCTGTGTGTTTCTTAGTAAAAGCCTTTACTCCTGACTCTTTTACCACCACCACCACCCCTCCCCACCCATTCCTGCATTTGAATTCCTAACTTTAGGAACAAAATACTGCTTTTACTTTCTTAGGATTACCAAAATGTTTTGTATAGATTTGACTGGTAATCAGTCACACTTATATAAACTCCTCTCTAGGAATGAAAAAAAAAAAAAACATACCACACATTCTCTTAATCATGACTGAGTGAAAACTGTTTAAATTACTTTTCTTTCCTGCACTAACTAGGAAATATGCTGTCTTAACGTTTTCAGTGAGAAACTTATAATAGTACCATTATTTTATGCTCTTGAAAAAAGGGAAAAGATGACTTATGAGTAACCATATAAAGGTAGAGCCTACCCTCTCTTTAAAAAGGTAGCTATACAAATTCAAGTTTAAAACCAACTTATGAGAAAACTTGTATTAGAACTTTTGATAAGTACTGAGATACAGATTATTGCTCACCCACATTTTCCCCAGAGATAAACATCAAGAAAACTTCCTGGGGTGCCTGGGTGGCTCAATCGGTTCAGCATCTGACTTCAGCTCAGGTCATGATCTCACGGTTTGTGGGTTTGAGCCCCGCATCGGGCTCTGTGCTGACAGCTCAGAGCCTAGAGACTGTTTCAGATTCTGTGTCTCCCTCTCTCTCTGACCCTCCCCTGCTCACGCTGTCTCTCTCTGTCAGAAGTAAATAAAACATTTTAAAAAGTAATAATAATAAAAGAAAACTTCCTAAGACCAAAAACATCATTTGGGGCACCTTAGAGTAAAGGTATAATTTCTCATACCGTAGAGAAAAAACGAACCTTGGTATATGTTAAACTTCACTGTGACCATCCATAGTGAATGGAAAATATATGTTTCAGAATTATTTTCCTTTAAAATACAAAAGCATTTCTTTTAATTTTATGAATAAAGGCTATTTTAACCTTTTTTTTTTTTTTTAATTAGCCAACGTATGTGCTGAGTCCTGGTAGTTGTTAAACGTATTTTGAATCAGAGTCTATATTCACTGAGTTATTTTCTAAATGAACGTGAATGCTTAGCAGGGAGAGTAAGGCAAGCTATCGCCCCGCAGTACTGATACTGCCACAGGAGCAGATTAGTCTTCTTTCTTTGTAAATCAGCCATATTCTGAGATTACAAACCACACGATAACGCTGTGCCAAGATCCCAGCTCTCCCTCGTGACATTACTACCTGATTTTCTCCTGCCGTGCTTCAAGCCGCTGCCAGTCAACATGCAAACTGCAGTTCGCACAGCATTTTAAAGGATTGGGTTTAGAGCGTACATCGTGGAGTATTAAAATTCACATGATTAGCGTGAATTTGGGGGCAGGGGGAAAGGGGATTAACTTTTTTTTTTCTTGCTAGTGCCAGGATAGTGCCTTCTCTGTACATTTCCTACTTAACATTCTCCGACGTGTCCTAAAATATCAAGGGAGAAAGTACCAAAGTTCACGTAGTAAATGATGCCAGCACAGGTCCTTGTTCAGTCATGTAGATTTGCAAATAAGGTTGCTTAACTTTGTGGTGTAGCTGAGGGGTTTTTTTTCCTCTTTGTGTAATTATATTTAAACATTTTTAAATGGATTTCTGGTTTCTGGATTTTGAGAGGCCTGCTCTGTTTTTGTGGTTGTTGGTTTTTGTAACCTTCATTATTGTTTGTACGTACACAGTTTAGTCTTAGTGATTTCAAATGTGTCTTGTGCTGGCTCAGCCCACGTGGCAGCCCTGTCAGCGGTGGGTAATATCCTCAGCCTTTCTTCGCCCTGGCTAAAGCCACCGCCATAATCTGGCCCGAAAGACCCTTCAGTGATCACTGGTGTCCCATGGGGATCATGATGGGAGCCTGGGCTGGTTCTAGGGTCAGGCGGTCTGCCCAGCGTAAGCATCTAGAACCTTGTTGGGTGGGGTCCTGGGGTGATCGGGGGGGATACAAAGTGAAAGACGTCACACGGACGTAAGGAGTGTGGGGTCCGACTGTCCCACGGACACATCGAGGTAAATGTTAAGGACTCCGGAAGCTCTGTGACTCACGGAAAGCACGGCTGCTTCCTGGAACTGGTCCCACAGGGTCCGGGCCACTGGAGCCTTGAGGTGGGAAGTGCCAGGGCCCAGGCTCAGCGGGCGTCACCAGCAGGGCCGTTCACTGGCCAGGCCTGGTTAAGGGGCCTTTCCTCTTTAGTGTCCACTACAGCTGCCCCCCGCCCCCCACATTTTACTGCTCTATCTTGTTGCCGTTGTACCTGACCGAAACTATTGATAGGGCCCAAACCCTACAGAAATTCTGTGTCTGTAAAACACCAACAGATACATTGCGTTTGTCTGAATGTAAAGATTTTCTGTTTAGTAGGTAATTTCAAATTTAAATGTTTTAAATGATAATCAGAGTTCCTTTTTACTCATAATGTTGGATTATGTTTTAGAAGTGTAATAAATAAAGACTGTTGCTGCTTTACCACTGTAAAATATGCTTTCTAATGTGACCGTGGACTTTTTAAATAAATTGTAATATGAACTTATGATAATATAATATGCACATGTATTACACATACCAAGAGCATACATGTCACATACTTACCTAATGTAAATTCTTTGGGGGGCTGGAGGGAACCTTTAAAACTCAGAAATATGGTGCAGCCTAAATGGAAATGATTTTATTGTCAATATTCACCTGGTCCTGGAAGATAAGAGACATGTTTTCACATATCCTCAATCCTCATGGCATATTCCAAAAAACGGCTCTTGCTCCTGAAGTATTCCATCCCAGGACCCAACAGCTGAGATCCTCCCACTTGGACTGCCAGTCTATTCATCATTGCCTTTATCTGCAAGGAACTCCCCTCTCCGTGTTCTTAGCAAACCATAGCCTTTAATAATTGGCAATCAGTTATGTACAACTAAATTTTTTTACAGTAAAGAAATCTTACCAACTTTGACCATCTGGGAAGCAGGATTCAAAGAGCTTTCTGACATGGCTCAAAGTTCTTTAAAATTGCAAATCTCTTGAATTGGTTCATTAATTTTGAAATGTCTTTGTGTATGTACTTAATTCCCATTGATTTTACTAAATTGGAGGGAACACCACGTTGAAATAAGAAAATGGCAGAATCAATTTAGCCAGCGTTGAAAACGAAGCCAAAACATCAAAGTATTTGCCAAGTAGAAGCCTCAAACCCAATTTATCCAAGTGTTGGCTGTTAGGATTGTTACTAGGTATTGCTGACCCACATCTGCCCTGGTACCATGTGGTCACAGGAAGGCAGTAATCCCCCAGGAACTGTGGGCTGTGGGTCCAGCCAAGAACCCTTGGTGATCAGAACACCATCTCCTTAGTGTTCTTTAAAAAAGGCCATGGATAGGCTTCCTTTTCAGGCAAAGGGCTCAAAGCCCATGGATTGCCAAGAGATTGTACTGAGAAGTCCCTGTGTGGAAAAAGTGATTCATTTCATCCCATAAAATATCTCCAAAAAAACCCTCAATGACAGACAAAAAAAAACCTATTATCACATTACCTCAGCTTGTTTAGAGTAGGTCAAAAAAGAGACGAAACAATCCAGAAAGAAACTCAGCTTCATACTGATTTACTTACTTGAACTTTTCTAGTAAAGGCTGAGTATAGAATCCTTGCTGCTCTCTAAAAGTGCCAACATGAAGAGGAAGATTGACTCTTCTACCCAGGAGTGCGCTACAGTTCAAGGTGGGCTCATATAATGGAGAAGAAGCTTGTTTCTGGGCTCTGAGTCCCTTAACCCACAAGTACCATACGATGGTTGTGATTGGCTTCTGGAGGTCCTCAATGGCTAAGTCTCCAGATCTCCACAATCTTCTCCCATCTGTGCACCGAAGTCTGCCATTTCTTCAAGCAAGGGCCAAGGGTTTCATTGCCCTGGTAGAAATGAGACTTAAAATGCCACTCTTCTTGGACTGAAACATTGACTTGGCACCAGGTTGTAAATAACAGAAGAGACTTTCAAGCAGAAGAGACTTGAGCATTTAGAGCAAGTAAGCAAGAGAAAGCAAATACACAAGGATAGTTGATAGTTTACCGTTAAATAAAAAGGACAGAGAGAATGGAGATTTCAAATCACTTACATCATAGCTTAGAGTTGCCCCTTTTCCCCAGGCCATTTCCAGGCTCATGTTACCAACAGACTGGCTATACATCTTTACAGCATGCTATATCCCGGAGCCAGGAAAGTACTACCAACTTCTGGGATCCTGACATGTCTCTTGGTAAGTGGCTATGGGGCCATCAACATTAATTTAAAAATATATATTCATCTTGGTTGTATTTCTATACTTAGTGAAGACCAGTTAGAGGAGAGAAATGTCCTGATTTTGGGGGTGGGTAACAGGTACCCAAAATATAGGCCTTTGGAGGAGACAGAAAAAATAGAGGGAACAGATTTTTCAGGACAGAGGAGTCCTAGAAAATTATCATTAATTTATAATGAAAATGTGACCTACAAAATCACTCACAAGGAAATCATAAAGGAAGTCCTGCCCTTTTACTCTGGCCCTTGGTAACCTGAAGGGATGGCTGATCCTGTGTCTCATCATCCATGAGACACACAGTATGTGCCAGTGGTGCTTTTACAGACAACTACAAGAAATAGGCTTCTCTAGAACTACAGGTCCAGCCTGCCTCACTTCTCTCTTCCACTTCCCAATTTTTGTCTCTCCCTTCTGCTACTCCTCTTTTCTGTCCAGCTCTTCATTTGTTAAGCCAGTGCCAGGGGCTGCGGCCCCAGCTCTTCAGAGAAAGGCAGTGATGCATTATTGCTCTGGTAATGCCGTCTCCTCCCACGGCTGACACTGTTTTTATTTTATTTTATTTTTTAAAAGGAAAGGGACTATTTAATTTTTTATTTTTTTATAGTTTATTGTCAAGTTGGTTTCCATATAACACCCAGTGCTCATCCCCACAAGTGCCCTCCTCCATGCCCATCTCCCCACTCTCCCCCCATACCCATCAGTCCTCAGTTTGTTCTCAACACTGAAGAGTCTCTCATGGTTTGCCTTCCTTCCTCTCCCTCCTGTTTCCCCCCTTCTTCTCCCCCACGGTCCTCTGTTAAGTTCCTCCTAATCCTCCTATACATGCAAAAATATGGTATTTATCCTTCTATGCCTGACTTATTTTGCTCAGCATAACACCTTCAAGTTCCATCCATGTTGCTACACATGGCCAGATTTCATTCTTTCTCATTGCCATGTAGTATTCCGTCGTATAGATAAACCACATCTTCTTGATTCATTCATCAGCTGATGGACACTTAGGCTCTTTCCATGTTTTGGCTATTGTTGAGAGGGCTGCTATGAACATTGGGGTACATGTGCTCCTATGCATCAGCACTCCTATATCCCTTGGGTAAATTCCTAGCAGAGCTATTGCTGGGTCATAGGGGAGTTCTATTGTTAATTTTTTGAGGAACCTCCACACTGTTTTCCAGAGGGGCTGCACCCGTTTACATTCCCACCAACAGTGCAGGAGGGCGCCCGTTTCTCCACATCCTCGCCAGCATCTAGAGTCCTCTGATTTGCTCATTTTAGCCACTCTGACTGGCGTGCAGAGCATTGTTTCATGTGTCTGTTGGCCATCTGGATGTCCTCTTTGGAGAAGTGTCTGTTCATGACTTCTGCCCATTTCTTCACTGGGTTGTTTGTTTTTCGGATGTGGAGTTTGGTGAGTTCCTTATAGAGTTTGGATACTAACCCTTTATCTGATATGTCATTTGCAACTATCTTTTCCCTTTCTGTTGGTTGCCTATTAGTTTTATGTATTGCTTCCTTTGCTGTGCAGAAGCTTTTAATCTTGATGAGGTCCCAAGAGTTCATTTTTGCTCTTGATTCCCTTGCTTTTGGGGGTGTGCGGCTGACACTGTTTTTAAAAGGCCATTGCTGTGTTCTCAGTCTCCTCTCTTCCTACATCAGGAAGTAGCTGATGGTTCGGGGAAGGCTTGGAGTCCCTGATTTGTTCCATCCCTGAGCCCCTCTGTGCTTCATGAGGTGGGGGAGGGGGGGTGGGGAGTCAGTGGATTACAAACACTACTGGCTACTGTACCAGCGAGGTGGAAGCAGCAGACAGGCAGCAGCTAAGAAAGAAAGGAAGAGTGGGTGTTGCAGGTAATATGATCATTGATCTAAAAACCCAAGAGATCAATACAAAACTATTCGGATTAATAAGAGGGTCCATTAAGGTGACCAGATACAAACACGCAAAAATTAATCATGCCTTAGGAAACCAGGCTTCAAGTTGTATTTGACTTGGAACTGTAAGTAAATGCTTATTTTAATTGGCTGATATTCCAGCAATTATTGAGAGAAAGAATGCAAAGACCAAGGCAAACAGATTCTAGAAATAAAATCCTTTCTCACCCTAGAGAAGAAGCAAATGGGTTTTTTTTTTTTTTTTTTTTTTTTTTTTTTTTTTTTTTTTTTTTNGAGAGAGGGAGTCACAGACTGAAACAGGCTCCAGGCTCTGAGCTGGCAGTCAGCACAGAGCCCGACGCGGGGCTCGAACCCACGAACCGTGAGATCATGACCTGAGCGAAAGTCGGACGCTTAACCGACTAAGCCACCCGGGCGCCCCAACAAATGGGTTTTTACAGTGAAATTCAACCCATAAAAAATACAACAGGGGCAGTTTTATGTTTTCAAATCCAGTCATCTGGAGATTGCCCCATTCAAGGATAATAAGCCTGTGATTAAGCAGCTACATGTCTTGGAAAAGCCCCTATATTTCTTGTCACTTTTGCTCTCATCCTAATAGACTACATGTTCCCTACTGCTGCCTTAACGAGGTACCACAGACTCATGGCTTAAACAACGGAAGTGTATTCTCACAGCTCCGGAAGCTGGAAGTCTGAGATCAAGGCGTGGGCAGGGTTGGTTTCTTCTGAGCCTCTGTCCTTGGCTTGTAGATGGGTGTCTTGTATCTCTACCTGGTCTTCCCTCTGTGCCTGTATCTGCGTCTAGGTTTACTCCTATAAGACTATCAGTGACACTGGTTTAGGACTCACTTTAACGACTGCCTTTTAATTTAATTACCTCTTTTAAAGACTCTGTTTCCAAATACGGTCACATTCTGAAGTGCTGGAGGTTAGGACTTTTGGAAGGAGGAAAGAGCTCAGTTCAGCGCATAATACAGACCTCAGATAAGCAGAGATACCTAAATTTATCTAAAGTATATGTGATATAAAAGAGGCTGGGAAAGCAGAATTCCAAAATTATTTTTGACATACCAGTTAATCAATTTGACAATGTACTGGGAGAAAGTCATTCATGATAGCAAAACAAATAAGCAAGCAAAAATAAGAAGTAAGCCTTGCATATTATTATTATTATTAGCAAGCAAGACTTACATGGAAAGACTATGACCATGTGAACATAACTATATAAGAGTTTATGTAATTATACACACACTGTCTCACACACGTTTCTGTAGCCAACACTTAGCTAAAGAGTATTTGATACAAAATATACCTGAGAATGAAGATCTAAAGTTGTGAGAATGAGGAATTCTAAAATTGTTGTCCAGCATTCACCAATTATAAAATATAACGGGGGCATAAAATTAGACTTGAAAAAGCCAAAAGCTACATTACATTAGCACATTCCTGGATGGGAAGACTCAATGTTTTAAATATGACCGTTCTCCACCCAAACATTAATTCAATGTAATCATCAAAACACAATAAAATTTTTATGGAGATTGACAAGCTGATTCCAAATTTTGCCTGGAAGAGAAAATGTACAATGATAATTAACAGAACAGTGATGGGGGCCCAAATACATGACAAAACATACTATAAATCAGTACCAATTAATGCAGTCTGGTATTTCTATAAAGAAATCAATAGACTAAAATAGAACAGAAACAGACCCATATACAAGTATAATTTAATATACACTAGAAGTCAATCCAAAAAGACAGAAAAAGGACCAATCTTTTAACAAATGATAGTGTGACACTGAGCAGCCAAATGGAAACAAAAAAATTAGATTTCTAACCTGTGATACTAAAAAAATTATAGATGGGTCTAAAGACCAAACATGACAACAAAATTATGAAACTTTCAGATGAAAATATAAGGTAGTTGGACAATTGGAGGCAGAGAAGGCCTACTTAAAGAGATATAAAACCCAGAAGCCACGAAAGAAGTTCCTGAAAATGTAATTGCTTAAACGTTGGTTGTAATTGTTCCAAGAAAGGCACCATTGGCAAAACTAAAACACCAGCACAAGATTAGAAGAAGTGTCTGCAATATGTATAACACCCAAAAGCTTAATAGCCAGAATATGTTAAGATCCTATTATTGTAAGACAATAATAAAAATAACTCAATTTTCAAAATTTGGCAAATACAAGTGGCTAGTAAAAACACAGTAACATCCTCATTCTCAATAGTAACAAAAGGAATGGGAATTAAAAGAGCCTAGTGAAGGGAACCTGGGTGACTCATTGGATTAAGCACCAGACTCTTGATTTCAGTTCTGGTCATGATCTCGAAGTTAGTGAGTTTGAGCCCCTCATTGGGCACTGTGCTGACAGTGTGGAGCCTGCTTGGGATTCTCTCTCTCCCTCTCCCTATGACCCTCCCCTGCTCACTCCCTCTGTCTCTCAAATAAATAAAACTTAAAAAAAAAAAAAAAAAGAGCATAATGAGACTCCCCACCCCCACCGCAGGTTCTAAAAAATTGAATAGCATGACTGCATCCAATCCTGGTGGGGGTGCTTCCAAGGAAAACGGAATTGGTTGTAAATAGGAACAGCTTTTTAATTGGCAGTGTTCACCAAAAATGTTAAATATCATGACTTTGGCCAAATAATTTAATTTCTAGGTATCTATCTTATAGAATATTCATGGGCATCAAGATATTTGGATCACAATAGTTACTGCAGTATTTTTTGTAAGATAGTGTTTGAAACAACCAAACTAGCTATCAGTGGAACAATTAAGCTATGGTGGGTCTTTCCCATGCAGTATTTTATAGCCAGTAGGAAGGGGAGGGGATGAGAAAAGGTGTTTTTATTATTTTTTTAAAAATAATTTTCTGTCCCATATAATTCTGTGGAGGTTTAAAATATTTTTAAGTGGGTCAATTGAGTAATTTTGGGAAAACAAAAAGCTCTTTAAGTAAAAGGAAACACAGGTGGAGCAGCTGAGTACCGCTCGTCATTAAAGCCAGTCTTCCCATCATGTGGTGTCATTTTGTCTCTTTTCATCATGACCAACCCGCAGAGGCTGGCGGGAAGAGCTCCTGCGTGATTCTGGACTCTCCTCCTGTCTGAGGCTGCTGGCGAATCCTCAACCTTCATTCCAGTCCGCATTTGGCTTTTTTTTTTTTTTTGTATTTTATGGTTGTTTACTGTATTTTTGCATTACAAATGTTCTAACTTCGTGTAGTCTATTATGGCCTCTGGATTTTGTTTTGTTTTTGTTTTTTGGTTTTTTTTACAAATAGTTTATTGTCAAATTAGTTTCCACATAACACCCAGTGCTCATCCCCACGAGTGCCCTCCTCCATGCCCATCCCCCCCTCCCCCTACATCCATTTGGCTTTCTAATAGTTCCTTAACATTTTAGCTTTGTTCTTCTAATGGCTCCTTCAATGGCGGGCTCTTACAAAGGAGGAGCAGAGGGTGTGTTTCTGGTCTCTTTGGAATGCTGTGCAATTCATCCATTGCCTTGCCATCTTGCACAACGTTGAGGCAAGTCATAATGTATTTGCCTCTAGTCTCAGGAGTTTAAGACGGACAACTTAGTAGTGTCTCCAGTTTACAGGTCAGGCAGGCCCCTGTTTGATAGCTTTTCTTCATACTGATTTCTTTTTTATTTTTTTATGTTTTATTTACTTCTGAGAGAGAGAGAGAGAGAGAGAGGCAGCATGAGCAGGGGAGGGTCAGAGAGAGAGGGAGATACAGAATCTGAAACAGTCTCTAGGCTCTGAGCTAGCTGTCAGCACAGAGCCCAATGCGGGGCTCGAACCCACGAACCGTGAGATCATGACCTGAGCTGAAGTCAGATGCTTAACCAACCGAGCCACCCAGGCGCCCCTCATACTGATTTCAACAGCTCATTTTAACCAGTATAATGAGGGATTAGACCCACAGATGTGGGAGTCAGACAAAGCCCAGATTATGCCTCAGCTGCAAGTTTAACTTTGGGCACCCTCATCCGTAAAAGAGAGATGATGCTAACAGCACAGCCTACCTTATAGGCTTGTTGATTAGATCAATAAACACCATGTGGAACATAGTAAGCTCCTAACAAGGAATTGTTACTTTCCAGAACCTGGTGGTGGAATAAGACATTTAGCAAGATGCACTTCCTGCCCTTGAACTCATAGAATAGCGCAGGAGAAAGAAGCATAATCAGATTTACAGCTAAAAGCTGCCTTCTGTTCTAAGTGCTATGATGGAAGTTTCTATTACCAGGGAAGTGCTCAGACCAGCTTGGAGGAGGCAAGGTCTGAACTAAGTCTTAGAGGGGAAGTGAGGCCAGGGCTTGGGGCGTGGTGAGAGGGTGGCCAGGTGGTAAATCAGGGAAAGGGGCTATTTGGGGCAGAGGAAGCCACAGGAGCAGTGGACCCTCATGATGGCTGGGGGGGGGGTGTCAAGGGCAGTGTGCTATTAGTGGGAGGGCAGGACAGGGAGTGGCACCAAGAAAAGCAGCTGGAGAGGCCAGCAGGACTGTGAACTTGGGAGTCTCAGCCTTGCTGGAGGGCCTTTGAAAGGTCTCAGTTGGGTTAAATTTTTTAGAGTATGATTCTCAGATAGATGTGATTGCTGAGGAAAGGGTGGATTGGGGTGCAAGACGCAGGGGCAGGGAGACCAACTAGCTGGGTGTGGCCAGGGCAGTGAGGCGAGGGATGATGGAAAAGAGGGGTGGCCTTGATTCAGTCAACAGGTAGACCAGGCGGGGCCTGGCGACTGTGTGGAGTGCGGGAGGGGAGCTGTAGACTGAGCCCAGGCTCCAACGCAGGGCAGGAGTGAAGTTGTCAACTCCCCCTCTCTGCAGAGGGGCGCACGAATGCCCCAATCTTGCACCCCACCACAGCCTGCCTTCCGCGCCCCAGACTCCCGCTTCAGTCTCCTTCCCGCTCTGCTCCCATAAGCGAGCTACCCTTCCAGCCTGGCCAGCCCAAGCTATGGTGCCAGGTCTATGCTTTGTGCCTTGACCCATGCTCTCCTGACCACCCGCCAAGGAATCAGAGATGATGCACTCCTGCCCCCTCCCCTCCCTCCTGAGGTCTCCAAACTCAAGCCATAGCCTTGGATTTCCCACCCCTCTGAACTTCCCCACTATTAATAGCATATATTATACCACTTAGAATTTAATTATATTTTAGTTTGCAATATTTTTTCCTTTTCTTTTTTTTACGTTTATTTTTGAGAGAGAGTGTGTGTGCAAGAGTGAGCATGCACTCACACAAGCGAGGGAGAAGCAGAGAGAGGGAGACACGGAATCCAAAGCAGGCTCCAGCCTCGGAGCTGTCAGCACAGAGTGAGACGCAGGGCTCGAACCCACAAACTGTGAGACCATGACCTGAGCTGAAGTCAGACGCTTACCCAACTGAGCCACCCAGGCGCCGCAATAGATTTTCCTTTTCATTTTAATCACCTCCTCAGCCTGCTTCATAATATGCATCCAGAGGATACATGGAGCACCATTTAACCTCTCTGGGTTTCCTAACCTGAAAGGGCTGGGGAAGAATTTGCTAGAACTGCAGAGCCTTCTGGGAGAATATAGATACTACATTTAAAAGAATCCCAGAGTGCTGATTTTTACTCCGAGGGAAAGATGTGTATGTGTGTGTTGGGGAGGCCAGGGGCGCTGATGCTGTTTCTTGGAACTCTTTCCTGGCAGTCTATCCAGAACACCTGAGTGTTGTGCAATGGGACTTGTGAACAAAAGCGTCCAGGCATTTCTCCAAAGCCTCTGCTGGGATATTAAGGAAGGAGCTGGCCTTCTGTGAGTCCCTTTGATGGAAGGCCAGCGTCCCCATTTGGGAGCCCCAGGGTTCTAACGTCTCAGCCGCAGGGGAGAAGCCCATGTCCAGCTGAAGGGTTGGGTGCAGAGCCCGTCTCTGCCCGGACACAGCGGAACAGCAGAAACAGCTGAGGGTGACGGTCTTGTTAGCACAAGTGGCAGACCTGGCAATAAACAGAAAGATCTAGAGTACTTTTGACAGAGCATTAAGGCTCCGCCTAAGCAGGTGGGGAGAGTGCTGGTGACAGTTGGACAATTACGGTTAAACGTGATCCCGTCAGTACCTGCGGGATCCCACTGGGCCTTGCGGAAGTTAGTAAACGAGGTAAACAGCCCAGCTGGAGAAATTGCAGGAACCACTTTGGTAATTGACATCTTGCCCTTAGCCCTTGCGCTCAGCGCACGAGAAAGCGCCTCTCTCCACTGCTCCGCCAGGGGGCAGGAGAGGTCACATTACACAGAATTAAGAGAGGGGGGAGAAAAAACCAAACTTTTCCCCCAAACTGGGTTCCACCTCAGGAAACTGAATCCTCCAGCTGTGGCGTCCCAGACGCCCGCCCCGACACGCCCCTCGCCCGCCGCCTCCCCCGGCGCCCCTGCGCTCGCCCCGTGCTGTCCGGGGCTCCTCCGACCGCGGTCCCGGCACCTCTGCCTGCGCCCCCTGCCCTGAAGATGAAGGTTTGGCTGCTGCTTGGTCTTCTGCTCGTGCACGAAGCGCTAGAGGATGGTGAGTGTCCCTGGGCGGGGACTACTTTAGCCCTGACCCCCAAGCCGTACCCTCCGGCAGCGCCGACACTCCTCCAGCCAGCTCTTTCCAGACCTGACCTCCCGAGGCGTGGCCTTGGCCGTGATGTGGTACACGTGCCCTGCCTTGCCTCCCTCTCCGCGCCTCCCCTGCGCCCCCCTGGGATAGTGGTCACCACCCCGACCCTGCGGATCCCCACCAAGACCGCCCAGCGCTCCCGGAAAGCGCCTGGAGGGCGAGCCGAGCATCCCCCGCCAGCGCCGGGTCCGGCTCCCAGTGTCAACGTGTCCTGGGAGGTGGCGCGGGAGCGCGGGGTGGCTCCCTCCTCCGCGCGCGCGCGCTCCCGGGTCTCCGCTTCCGAGGGCGCGCGCCACCTAAGCAAAGCGCTTGCTGGTTCTCTGGCAAACTTTGAACGTTTGCCAGAAGTCCTGCGTTTGCTTCTATACCCCTGCGGGCTTGAATCATGCAAGATCTGCCTGAGGCGTAGACCGGATATTCATGTGTGCCTATCCTGGACCCACCCTGTTGTTTAGACTCATCAACTTTTGTGTGTGTGTGTGTGTGTGTGTTGTTGTTGTTGTTGTTGTTGTTGTTCTTCTTCTTCTTCTTCTTCTTCTTCTTCTTCTTCTTCTTCTTCCTCTTCTTCTTCTTCTATCTGTGTGTATATATATGACTTTAGCATTTGTTTGCATGGCTCCGTTATGTATTCAAATAGTGTTGTTTGTACAGTACACTTAGCACCTGGGCCCTTCGTGGGATCCTGGAACCTCCCTTGGAATTCCTCAGCTACAAGCCCCGATTCTTGCTTAGTTTTGCTTGCTGTTATGCAATCGCACTGGAGCCATCTCAACCTGGCTCACGCCTTAACCACTACTCAGTCCTAACCAGTTCCTTTATTGCCTGTGAAACTAGGAGCATTTGCCCCCCTAAATTGTAGTTTGCAAAGCCCAAGATGGTTGTGGGGCCGGCAGTCGAGGAGGCGACCCTCCAACCTGGAGACTTACAGAATCAAGGGTCCGCAAGTGATTCTGCTCCAGGGGCAACAGGCTCTGTTTGCCCAGAGAGGAGCTGGCTGGGTTCACGCTCTAAAATGCGCTGTTAAAGATGCTCCTGGCAGGTCCTTCTGTGTGACTGCTGAAGTGACAGAGATGCGGAATCTGGTGTCATGTTTTGAAAAGGGCAGCAGAGGGCCACAAAAAAGAGCTTCAACAGCCCACTCGCCTGGTTGTATGGTTCACCCAAGATGCCTGCCTCTGGATTTCTGGAGCCCGCCTTCCGGATCATTCGGGCTGGCGTGTGCGCACACCAGGAGAATGACGGCAAACGGTGGCCTGAATCACTTAGCATCTGTTTAAGTCGCATGTCATTCATATAAACGTTTCTGAGACAGGGAGAGCTGAGCACAAACTGAATATTTTATAGGAAATAGTTGACACATTTTAGGTGTGATGATATAGTACTGTAGCTTTGTGTTTAAAAGCATATACTAGTTATCAATAAAATATTAAATATATAATTAGAAAAGCAAATCTGCTTCACTAAATGTATGTATCCTTTTTCCTAAACCTATGAAGAATGCTTTTTAGTGTCCCTGTTTTGAGTTATCATGGGGCCGGCCGGGCCAGGAACAGGCCAGTGAGAGAGGCACATACAGAAGCCCTCTGGTGCCAGTCTCGGATGGTGGGTTGGGGTCTGCTGCATCCCGGGCCTTCCCAAAGCACGCGCTGTGGACACACGGCCCATGATACAGCCTGTCCTACTGCCTTTTGTTTTTTCCATCACTTCTAGGAAAGACCTTCTCCTAGTAAAAGACTTGCCTGTAAGCACATATTGGTCCTATATATGCTGTAACCCAGTGAAGTCTGCCTTGCCTAATTCTAAAATGCTTTCTTTACATTTTTAGAAGGAATGTTACATCAGGGCACCTGGGTGGCTCAGTGCGTTAAGCCTCCAACTTTGGTTCAGGTCATGACCTCGCAGTTTGTGAGTTCGAGTCCTGCATCGGGGCTCTCTGCAGTCACGGTGAACCCCGCTTCGGATCCTATCTCCCTCTCTCTGCCCCTCCTCTGCTGGTGCTCTCTGTCTCTCAAAAACAAACATTAAAAAAAAATTCTCTAATTGTAACAACAAAAAAGAAGTAATGTTATTTCTTCTGATGAAGAATGGGAGCCAGAAGAGCACGTACAACTCCTGTGGCATGAAAGTGAGGCAGGAAGACAGTTAAGAAACAGCCCAAGATCTCACTTAGAGTCAGGCATGGCTCACAGCACATGATTTTCAGCATTTGTATAGAATATGTGCCACTGTGCTTCGTTCATATGGTGCTATTTGTATTTATTTTTAAGTTTACTTCAAGAGAGACAGAGCGAGTCGGGGAGGGACAGAGAGAAGGGAGAGAGAATCCCAAGCAGGCTCCACGCTGTCAGCTTGGAGCCTGATGCAAGGCTCGAACTCACAAACCACAAGATCATGATCTGAGCAGAAACCAAAAGTTGAATGCCTAACCAACTGAGCCACCCAAGCACCTGGTATGGTGCTGTTTTTACATACAGTATAAAATTGTAAGCACTTAACCAGCTTTTCATTATTTACATAAATATTTTTTATCTAAGGTCAAGAGCAAATCCCTAAAAATGGACTTGTCACTGTTCTGTTGAATTTACCCCAGACCTTTGGTCAATGCTAGTGTGATCTTTTGGGTCACAAACCCAAACTCGTGGGTTTGTTTCGTGTCCCGTGAAAAGGTTCTCTGTCTGTCTCTGACTTAGGCTCCCAATGTTGTGAGGTGAGGGCAGTGCAGCCTGATGTCTGAGGAGGTCAGGATGGAGACACTGCCCGTGACCTTCAACCAGGACTCTAGCGTTTCTGTGTCTTCATGTATTCCTGGGAAAAGGAGTGTAAATATTAGTTCACAAATCCGTCTAATGAAAAAAGAGTTGTGAACGTTCTCATCATTTAGGAGTTCACATAGTGCTTCTAAGCATGCAGGGTGTTGACTCACCTGTTTGATGTACAAAATAGTCTCTGACCCTTAGAACCAAAAAGAAGAGAAGTCTGATGGCAGTGGGGAAGCAGGGCAGTGTCCCAGCCCGAGCACGAGTCCTGAGGGTCGATGGGTTTCCCCGGACAAGGTTGTGCGGCCCTTCTTTTGTGGTGCCCATAATCTAAAAGTGGATAAACAAGAAAAGATAAAGTTTCAGAAAGTGATAAGCGGCACAAAGAATCAATAATCAAGACGTATGAGTCTCCTAGGGCAGCTGTGACCAAGTACCACAAGCCAGGTGGCGTGGCTTGGGGCGACAGAAGTTTTTCCTGCCCAGCTCTGTTCCTCGGAAATCTGCTGCCTCTGCTACTCTGGTCTCCCTGCTTCTTCCTGGCTTTTGCTGGTGGCTGTCTGTCCCTGGTGCCCTTGGCTTGGATCTGTGTCACCCAATTGCTGCCTCTGTGGTGGAGGAGGGGCAGAGAGAGAGGGAATCACAGGATCCGAAGCAGGCTGTAGGCTCTGAGCTGTCAGCACAGAGCACAACATGGGGCTCGAACTCACAGACCACGAGATCATGACCTGAGCCGAAGTTGGCTGCCCAGCCACCTGAGCCACCCAGGTGCCCCTGTGTGTGTGTGTGTTCTTACAAGGACACCAGCATATTGGATTGGAGCCCACCCTAATGATGTCATCTCAACTTGGTTACCACTGCCAAGATCCTATTTCCAAATAAGGTCACACTCAATGGTACCGGGGTGATGACTTCGGTGTGCGTTTTTGCAGGGCACATTTATTTTTATTTTTATTTTTTTTAAATATTTTTTATTTATTTCTAGGAGAGAGAGAGAGACAGCGTGAGCAGGGGAGGGTCAGAGAGAGAGAGAGTCACAGACTGAAACAGGCTCCAGGCTCCGAGCTGGCAGTCAGCACAGAGCCCGACGCGGGGCTTGAACCCACGAACCGCGAGATCATGACCTAAGCGAAAGTCGGACGCTTAACCGACTAAGCCACCCAGGCGCCCCTGCAGGGCACATTTAACATGCAACACGGGGTGAGGGGATGGAAGGGCCATGGAGGGGAGGGGAGTGAGAACATGGTTTGGACAGTAGACTCAGATGTCTTCTTGGAGAGAGGATGTACATGCTGCAGGCGTCTGAAAGAAGAGCCGTAAGAGCCAAGGGCACGGGGGTGCAGCGGCTTTGAGGTGTCCCAGGGGTCAGTGCGGCTGAAGGACCGTTACGGGGGAGACAGGAAGTGTCAAAAGCTAACAGGCACAGGAAGGCTTAGGGCTTTATTCTAAATGAGGTGGAGGTCATTGGAGGGTCTTGAGCAGAAGAGTGCCCATGATCCAGCTGACATTTCCAAAGGTAGGATGTGGTCACAAAGGTGTGGTCACAGTGGATCTCGGTGCTTCTCCCTACAGACTGGGCCTGGGTTCTATTAAGCCAAGAGGATTTGCTGCTGGATTCGCTGTGGCCTAGCAGAAAAAGGAAAGGAACATGTGCGACTCAGAGGTTTTTGTCCTGAGCAACTGGGTGAATAGAGTTGTCATATAGGGTAAAAGAACACCAGGAAAGAAGCCAGACTGGAGAGGCGTCCAGAGGTCAGTTTGGACACATTCAACTTGAGATGCCTACCAGCTTTCCAAGTGGTGGTGCTGAGTCAGTGGCAGAATACGCAGATCTGGACTTGAGAAGCAAAGTCAGGACGGGACGTGGCAGCTCTCAGCATATAAATTCTCTGGGCCCCGGGAGGCTGTGTGAGGCCACTTAGAGATTGAATGTCATAAACGATTGAGGTGAATTGCAAGGATTAAGCCCTTGGGACTCAGGTTAGGCAGGAAAGGAAGATGAGGAAGGGCTGCCAAACAGCCTGAAAAGTTGTCAGTGCCTTACAAAAAACAAAGAAAGAAAAACTATTCAGCGCCATGTTTTAGGAGCCGGGCAAACTGAGTGCTTCGAGAAGAGTGTGATCATTTCACAATACACACCAATACTGAGTCCTTAAGTTGTGCATGTGAAAGTAATAGATCAATTATACTTCAAAAAAAATTAAAAGAGAGCCATCAACCGTGTTTTAATGGATAATTTAAATAATGTTTCAAAGTAAGGTCTTTTTATTATTATTGAAGTATAATTAACAAACCGTATTACATTAATTTCATGTGTGAGTCAACATTTGCATCCATTATGAAATGCCCCCCACTGTAACTGTAGTTACCATCTGTCACCATACAAAGTCATTACATATTATTGACTATATTTTCTGTGCTGTACTCTACATCCCTGTGACGTTACTGGAAGTTTGGGCTTCATATTCTCCTTCACCTATTTTACCCGTTTTTCCCACTCTGTAACCTCTAGACTGTTTTCCTGTATCTGAGCCCGCTTCTGTTTTGTTTTGTTTATTTGTTTTCTAGATTCCATATATAAGTGAAGTCATGCAGTATTTGTCTAACTGACTTATTTCACTTAGCATAATATCCTCTAGGTCCATCCACATTGTCACAAGTGGCATAATTTCTTTTTTGTGTGTGGCTGAGTACTATTCCACTGTTGTATATGACACATCTTCTTTACCCATTCATCTACCAAAGGATATTTAGGTTGTTTTCGTATCTTGGCTACTATAAATAATGCTGCAATGAATGTAGAAGTGTATATATATTTTATAATTAATGTTTTAATATTCTTCAGATAAATACCCAGAAGTGGAGTTGCTGTATCATATGATATTTCTATTTTTATTAAAAAAAAATTTTTTTTAATGTATTTTGAGAGAGAGAGCAAGAGCATGAGCAAGAGAGGGGCAGAGAGAGAAAGAGAATTGCAAACAGACTCCATGCTGTCTGCATAGAGCCTTGAACTCATGAACCGTGAGATCATGACCTGAGCTGAGACCAAGAGCCAACCACTTAACTGACTAAACCACCCAGGAACCCTCCATTTTTAATATTTTGAGGAAACTTCATACTATTTTCAATAGTTGCTGCACCAATTTACATTCCCATCAGTAATCCACAAGGGTTCCTTTTTCGCCCATCTTTGCCAACGCCTTTTGTTTCTTGTGTTGTTGATTTTAGCCATTCTGACAGGTGTGAGGTATTATCTCATTGTGGTTTGACTGACATTAACCTGATGGTTAGTGATGTTGAACATCTTCTCATGTGTCTATTGGTAATCTGTATGTCATCTTTGGAAAAATGTCTTTTCAGATCCTCTGCCTATTTTTTAATCAGACTGGTTTTTTTGGTGTTGAGTTGTATGACTTCTTATATATTTTGGATATTAATCCCTTATCAGATACATTATTTGCAAATATCTTCTCTTATTCAGCAGGTTGCCTTTTCCTTTGGTTAATGGTTTCCTTTGCTGTGCAAACCTTTTTGGTTTTATGTACTCAGTTGTTTATTTTTTCTTTTGTTGCCTTTGCCTATAGAGACAGATCCAAAAAAATATTACTAAGACCAATGTTTAAGAATTTACTGCTTATGTTTTCTTTTAGGAATTTTATGGTTTCAAGTCTTACATTTAAGCCTTTCATCCATTTTGGTTTTAAATAATGATTTATATATCGATTTTGATTTTTGTATATGGTGTAAGAAAGTGGTCCAGTTTTATTTTTTTGCATGTAGCTCTCTAGTTTTCCCAGCAGCATTTATTAAAGAGATAGTCTTTTCCCCATTGTGTATGCTTAGCTCCTTTGTCATAGATTAATTGACCATGTAAGTGTGGGTTTATTGCTGGATTCTTTATTCTGTTCCACCGATCTGTGTGTCTGTTTTTGTACCACACTATTTTAATTACTGTAGATTTGTAGTACATTTTGAAATCTGGGAGCATGATACCTGATGCATTGTTTTTCTTTCTCAGGATTGCTTTGGCTATCTAGGATCTTTTGTGGTTCCCATAGAAATTTTAAGATTATTTGTTCTAGTTTGAAAAATGCCATTTATATTTTGATAGTGATAGATTGAATCTGTAAATTGCTTTGGATAGTATGTACATTTTAATAATAATAATTCTTGTAGTCCATGAACATAGTATATCTTTCCATATATTGGTGTCATTTTCATTCATCAGTGTCTTACAGTTTTCAGAGTAAGTCATTCACCTTCTTATTAAATTTATTCCTAGGCATTTTATTCTTGTTGAAGAAATGATAAATGCAGTTGTTTTCTTATTACTTTCAGTTATTATTAGTGTTAGAGAAACACAACAGATTTCTATATATAATGTTGTATCCTGCAACATTACTCAATTCATTTATCAATTCTAGTAGTTTTTTGTGGAGTATTTATGATTTTCTATATATAATATCATGTCATCTGCAAATAAAGAAGATTTTACTTTTTCCTTATCAGTTTGGATGACTTTTATTCATTTTTCATATCTGATTGCTGTGCATAGGAATCCCTGTAGCATTCTGATTAAAAATGGTGAGACTAGCACCTTAGTTGTGTTCCTGCTCTTAGAAGAAAAGCTTGCAGCTTTTCACCACTGAGTATGATATTAGGTGTGGGTTTTTCATGTATGGCCTTTATTATGTTGAAGCCTTTATTATGTTTCTTCTATACCTATTTTATTGAAAGCTTTTATCATGAACAGATGTTGAATTTTGTCATGTTTTTCTGCATCTATTGAGATGATCATATAGTTTTTTATCCTTCATTTTGTTAATATGGTTTACCATGTTGATTGATTTGCATTTATTGACACTTCCTTGATCTTATGGAATAAGTCCTCCTAGATCATTGTTTGCAATCCTTTTAATGTTTTGTTGAATGTGGTTTGCTAATATTTTTGTTGAGGATTTTTGCATCCATGTTAATGAGGGATATTAGCCTGTAATTTTCTTTTTTCATATGTCTTTGTCTGCTTTTGGTATCAGGGTAATAGTTGCCTCATAGAATGAATTTAGAAGCATTCCTTCTTCAATATTTTGGAATAGTTTGTGAAAGTTAGCTATTAATTCTTCTTTAAATGTTTGGTAGAATTTACCAATGAAGCCATCTGGTCCTGGACTTTGTTTGTTGGGATTTTTTTGATTACTGGTACAATTTAATTACTAGTAGTTTGTTCAGATTTTCTCTTTCTTCCTGATTAAATTTTAGAAGATTGTATGTTTCTAGAAATTTATCCATTTTTTCTAGGTAGTACAATTTGTCATTTCTCACAGTAGTCTCTTATGATTGTTTTTATATCTTTGTTGTGAGTTGTAGCTTCTCTTTCATTTTGATTTTCTTTATTTTGACCCCTTTTTTTCATGTGTCTAGCTAAAGGTTTATCAATTTTCTTTACCTTTTCAAAGAATCAGCTTTTAGCTTCAGTGATCTTTTGTATCTTTTTTTTTTTTAGTCTCTATTTCATTTCTTTCTACTCTGATCTTTATTACTTCCTTCCTTCTACTAACTTTGGGCTTCCCCACCCCCCACCCCCAACTCCTTTAAGTATAAGATTAGATTTTAAACTTCTCTTGTTTCTTCCGTTAGATCTTTATCTCTATTAACTTCATCTTAGAACTGCATTTGCTACATCCCATAGACTTTGGAACATTGCTTTTTGATTTTCATTTGTCTCCAGGTATTTTTTATTTCTTTGATTTCTTTATCAACCCATTGGTTGTTTAGTGGCATTTAGTTTAGCCTCCATATGCTTGTGTTTTTTCTAGCTTTTTTTCCCATCATAATTGATTTCTAGTTTCTTGCTGTTGTGGTCAGAGAAGATGTTTGATATGATGTAAATCTTCTTAAATTTACTGAGACTTGTTTTGTGATTTAACATGTGATCTGTCCTGGTGAATGTTCCATGTGCACTCATAAAGAATGTGTCTTCTGTTGTCTTTGGACGGGATGTTTTGTATATATTTGTTAAGTCTATCTGTCTTTTTTTTTTTTTTTTTTAAGCATTTTATTTATTTCTGAGAGGGAGAGAGAGAGAGACAGCATGAGCAGGGGAGGGTCAGAGAGAGAGGGAGACACAGAATCTGAAGCAGCTCCAGGCTCTGAGCTGTCAGAACAGAACCCGACACGAGGCTTGAACCCATGAACCATGAGATCACGACCTGAGCCGAAGTTGGACGTTCAACCAACTGAGCCACCCAGGTGCCCCTAAGTCTATCTATCTAATGTATTGCTCAAAGTCACAGTTTCCTTTTGATATTCAGTGTGGGTAATCTATCCATTGATAGTAAGTGGGTGTGTTAGTCCCCTACTCTTATTGTATTACTGCACAATTCTCACTCTAGGTTTGTTAAAATTTGCTTTTGTATTTAATGCTTCTTTCATGTTGGGTGCATGGATCTTTACAATTTATATATCCTCCCACTGGATTGATGTATTTATCATTATAGAATACCCTTCTTGGTCTCCTTTTACAATTTTTGTTTTAAAATCTCTTTTGTCTGATATGTTTTGCTACCTCGGCTTTTCTTTCCTTTTCTTTTCATTTCTTTGCTTTCCTTTCCTTCTTTCTTTTTTAAATTTTCCATTTGCATGGATAATCCTTTTCCATCCCTTACTTTCAGTCTGTGTGTTTGTCTCTTTAGCTTTGAACTGAATCTCTTATAGTCAGCATAGAGATGGGTCATATTTATTTTTTGTATATTCACTTACCCTATGTGTTTTGATTGGAGCATTTATCAATATTAAAGTAGTTATTGACCAATACGTACTTACTGCCATTTTGTTCATTGTTTTCTGGTCATTTTCTTAAAAAATATTTTTATTTATTTGTAGGAGAGAGAGAGAGAGACAGCGTGAGCACGGGAGGGTCAGAGAGAGAGGGAGTCACAGACTGAAATAGGCTCCAGGCTCCGAGCTGGCAGTCAGCACAGAGCCCGACGCGGGGCTCAAACCCACGAACCGCGAGATCATGACCTAAGCGAAAGTCGGACGCTCAACCGACTAAGCCACCCAGGCGCCCCATTTCTGGTCATTTTTATAGTTCTCTCTGTTCCTGGGGTGCCTGGGTGGCTCATTCGGTTAAGTGTCTGACTCATGGTTTCGGCTCGGGTCATGATTTCCCGGTTCCTGAGTTTGAGCCGTGTGCTGGGCTCTGTGCTGAGAGTGCAGAGCCTCCTTGGGATTCTCACTCTCCCTTTCTCTGACCCTCCCCCACTTGCTTTCTCTCTCTTTCTCTCTCTCTCTCTCTAAGATAAGTAAATAAACATTATAGTTCTGTCTCTTCCTTTCTTCTTCTTTTCTCTTGTGATAACTGTTTTTTAGTGCTATGTTTAGAACTCTCTCTTTTTCTTCTAAGTATAATTATTACAGGTTTTCAGTTTCTGGTTACCTATGTATATAGCAATCTCTTTTAAGTTAATAATTGCTTACGTTTGAACACATTCTAAAAACACTGTGCTACATTTTTATCTTCTCCATGTTTTATGTATGTGATGTCATATTACATTATTTTTTGCGTGCATCCATTAAATAATTATTGTAAATATTGTTGGCTTTACTACTTTCATCTTTTTTTGAGAGAGAGAGAGACAGTGGGCGGGGGAGGAGAGAGAGGGAAGGTGAGAATCTTAAGCAGGCCTCACACTCAAGGTCGAGCCCAATATGGAGCTTAGTCTCACAACTGTGACCTCATCACCTGAACCAAAATCAAGAGTTCTTAACCAAATGAGCTCCCTAGGCCATCCGACTACTTTTGTCTTTTAACCTTTTCACTAGCTTCATAAGTGGTTGATCCATTCTCTTTACTATATATTTCCTTTACCAGTGAGATACTTTTCTTTCACAATTTTCTTCCAGTTATGGGCTTTTCATCTTAAAGACATCCTTTTAACATTTTCTTTAAGGGCAGTTTAGTGGTGATGAACTGTTTTAACTCATGTTTGTCTTAGAAACTCTTTATTGCTTTTTCAACTTTGAGTGATAATCTTGCAGGGTATAGTATAGTTGTTGTTGTTGTTTTTCATCCAGGACTTGGAATATATTGTACTGCCCCCTTGTAGCCTGTGAAGTTTCTGTTCAAAACCCAGTAGATAGTCTTTTGGTGTTCCCTTTTACATACACAACTGGTTGCTTTTCTCTTGCTGCTTTTAAGATTCTCTCTTTATCTTTAATTTTTGACATTAGTTTTAATGTGTCTTTGTGTAGACATCTTTGGGATCATCTTGGTTAGGGCTCTCTATGCTTCTTGGACTTGGATGTCTGTTTCCTTCTCCATGTTAGGAATGTTTTCAGTCATTATTTTTCAAATAAATGTCCTGTGCTTTTCTCTCTTTGCCTTCTGGCACCTCTATAATGAAAATGCTAGTACACTTAATGTTGTCCTAGAGGTTCATTAAGCTACTCTCATTTTTAAAAAATCCTTTGTGTGCTTGTGTGATTTCCATTACCCTGTCTTCCAGGTTGCTGATCCTTTTTTCTGCATTTTTTAAATCTGCTATTGATCCCCTTTAGTGTATTTTTTACTTAGTTATTGTATTCTTCATCTCTGATTGGTTCTTTTTAATATTTTCTTTCTCTTTGTTGAAGAGCCCGCTGTATTCATCCATTCTTTCCCCCAAGCCCAGCAAGCATCTTTAAGACCATGACTTTGACCCCTTTATCAGATAGATTGTTTATATCTCCATTTTGTTTAGTTCTATCTAAGGGTTTGCCTTGTTCTTTTGTTTGGAACATATTCCTCTGTCTCCTCATGCTCTGACTTTCTGTGTTTATTTCTATGTTTTAGGTAGATTAGCTACATCTCCCAGTCTTAAAGAACTGGTGTCATGTAAATGGTGTCCTGTAGGGCCCAGAGGTCCTAAGGCAATCCTTCTTGGTCACTAGAACCATACATTCCAGGATCACCCCATGTGGGCTGCATGTGCCTTCCTGCTGTGGCTGGACCACAACTGCTGTGGCATACTTCTAGTTGGGGCTGGTCATGTGGGAGCCACTTTGCCAGAGGCCACTTACCTGGTACAGCTGGGCAGGAGCTGACAAAGTAAGATCTTTGTCTTGGAATAGAAGTATTTCTTTTTAGAAATTGCTTTTTTAAGAAAATGCTACTTTAAGAAAAGGTAGGAGTGTATTTTGGAGTGGGGCTCTCAAAAAGAGAAGGGGAAGAGTAGGGAGAAAAAAGGCTCTCAGCTTTATATTTTCATCTACCAAGTGTCCTTTCTTTCCCACCTTCTCAACTTTGTTCTTGAGGAAGTATATGCATTCTTGGAGGTGTTTCATGAAGAATCAAAACATTAGAGAAGGACGTATTCAACGGTTTATATAACTCGCTGGGTTACCCTTGAGCTACTCAGCAAAGTTCTAGTGTGCTTATTTTCATGGTACCTTCAGTGAGACCTTTCCCCTTACCTGTCCATGAGGAGAAAAAGGCAAACATCTACAGATTTTTGTGTTAATGACTGTGTTCATATCAAGTCCTCACCTGAGCAGCCATCAGTGATTCTGTTTTTTCTTTTCTTTCCAAACTGCTCCAATGTAATTCTATTCTATAGAATTAGAGAGGTTAATAGTCAGGTCACCTTTATTAAACATTTGATTGCAAGCCTCAGTTAGTAATGAAGAATTACAGTCCTTTGTCCTGCTTACTTCTTGCTTTGCAACATTTACTCATTTATTTTGGAGACAGGCTTTTGACCAGTGTCTCCTCGCTTAGGGATTCTAATGTATGCCTTGAAAAAGCATAACCAGCCTTTCTGGGAAGCTTCTTCTCTTCTCCCTGGCATCACATCATGTTTGATTTGGAACTTCTTGCCAAAGCCTGGGGCGTATCACACAAAGTAACCACTTGTACAATGGTGCTATGCATGAGATTTGTAGGGGGAAAAAAGTAAGAAAAGAAGCTGTTATGATATGCTAATCTTTAAATGAATCAAAAGACAGTAGGATGAACTGAGAAGAGTCTAGACCTGGTATCCAAGATACCTCTTTTTTCACTAGCTTCTTAGTGACTTGAGGTGAGGTGTGTGGCATACTGTGATCTCTGGTTTTTTTTCACCTGTAAATTAGGAAGAAGAATACTTGCTTTGCTTCCATCACGAGTTTATCATGGAGATCACCACGAGATGTTATCACAAGACAGTTACAACACAACAAGTAGCTAGCACTTACTTACTATGCGTCAGACACTATTCTCAGCATTTTAAATGTATTAACTCATCCCCACAACAATCAAGGAGATAGTCATTAATACCATATAATTTTCAATTTATAGATAAGCAAACAGAGACAGAGAGAGGATAGGTAACTTCCCAATGTCACACTGCTAGCAAGTGGCAGCTTGGAACTGAAGTCAATAATGATATTTAATGGTTTGTGAATTCTACCACCTATTTCTCTATAAAATACACTACTATGCAATAGTCTCAAAAATGAAATGGTATTCCCTTGTCTTTGGAGACGTGTTGAGCGAGAAATTGCTGTGGCTTGGGTCAAAGAGATTTTTGCCTGCTTTCTTCTCTTGGGTTTTGATGGTTTCCTGTCTCACATTTAGGTCTTTCATTCATTTTGAGTTTGCTTTTGTGTATGGTGTAAGAAAGTGTTCCAGTTTCATTCTTCTGCATGTTGCTGTCCAGTTCTCCCAGCACCAAGTGTTAAAGAAGTTGTCTTTTTTCCATTGGATACTCTTGCCTGATTTGTCAAAGATTAGTTGGCCTTACATTTGTGGGTCCAATTATGGCTTCTCTATTCTATTCCATTGGTCTATGTGTCGGTTTTTGTGCCAGTACCAGCAATAGCACTGCTAGGAATTTACGCAAAGGATACAGGAGTGCTGATGCATAGAGGCACACGTACCCCAATGTTTATACAGCACTTTCAACAATAACCAAATTATGGAAAGAGTCTAAATGTCCATCAACTGGGGTGCCTGGGTGGCTTAGTTGGTTAAGCGTCCGACTTTCGCTTAGGTCATGATCTCACGGTTCATGGGTTCAAGCCCCGCGTCGGGCTCTGTGCTGACAGCCAGCTCAGAGCCTGGAGCCTGTTTCAGTCTGTGACTCCCTCTCTCTCTGACCCTCCCCTGCTCACGCTGTCTCTCTCTCTGTCTCCTAGAAATAAATAAACATTTAAAATAAAATAAAATAAAATGTCCATCAACTGATGAATGGATCAAGAAGATGTGGTTCATATATACAATGGAATACTACTTGGCAATGAGAAAGAATGAAATCATGACATTTGCAGCAATGTGGTTGGAACTGGAGGGTATTATGCTAAGAAATAAGTCAGTCAGAGAAAGACGGATATCATATGTTTTTTTTCATATGTGGAACTTGTGAAACTTAACAGAAGACCATGTAGGAAGGGAAGGGGGAAAAAGTTACAAATAGAAAGGGAGGGAGGTAAACCATAAGAGACTCTTAAATACAGAGAACAAACTGAGGGTTGATGGGGGAGGGAGAGGGGAAAATGGTGATGGGCATTGAGGAGGGCACTTGTTGGGATAATCACTGGTTATTGTATGTAAGCGATGAATCATGGGAATATACCCCCAAAATCAAGAGCACACTGTATACATTGTATGTTAGGCAACTTGACAATAAAGTATATTAAAAAAATAAAACTATTTTTTGTAAAAATAGAGGTAAATATAAAAAAATGAAATGGTAATGAGGTTTCACTTATCTATAATATAACTTTTTAAGAACTTTTTTAGACATAGGCAGAAAAGTCATATTCTTTAAGAAATTAGAATTTGGGAATGATTCAATCCCAGATCTGTCTGGGTGTCTGTATGGCTCTAAGTGGCTCCTATAACTTAGTGACATTGCTATCAAACTATGGACCAGTTCCATGTTCAGGCAGTTGGACCAACTATGGTTATATCAGTTGGTGGGTCTATTTTCTGAACAAGTCAAAGTACTTTTCAGGGATAATACCACATATTTGGATGCCTACTATCCTTAAGTAGGTAATCTAATGTTCCTGAGTAGCACAGTCCCACAGGATCTGAGAGCTTAGAAGTCAAGTAAGTTACCACTGGTTATTCTAAATTCCATAAAATTTGCAGACAGTTGTGGTCATTCCCGATAGCTTGAATTCCTGTTACATGACAAAGAAAACACATCATATAAGACTTCAACCCAGAAGTCCCTGAGTCCCATAGACACAGTGTGACCAAAACACATGCAAGGCATAGATAATGGACATCATAAGGGTAAACTTTAATAATTTTCTACCTTAAGTAAAGTGCTGTGACTTTTACTCTATCCCCAAACTGAGGCTGATGTTCACAACTGGTTTTGCTGGATTAGCATACTTATGTTGGTCTGACGTGTTCTCGATGGTTATACTGCCTCTCCTTTTGGAAGGGTGGGGACATGTGTGCATGTATGCCACTGGCCATCCCCCTCTGCCATTAGAACTTTAGGGGCAAATAAACCAAACACGCAGGACCAGGGGAAGTTTTGGCAAACAGCAGACTCAACAGCAGGTGATGGGGCCTCATCTTGGAGACAGGTGCTCAAGACCATGACTCTGCTCCCTGGAAGGTCCGAGAGAGCTCAGCAGGGCCCCTGACGTATAGCAGCCAGGGTAGAGGAAGGATGGGAGATGACAAGACTCAGGCCTCGGGAAAGAAAGAAGGGTCTCAGCTGGACCTGACACCATGGAAAAGAGCAGGTCCACAGCAGGTAACGCATACAAGCCCGAAGAAGGCAGCACTTGATGTTGACTGGTACTGGGTTCAGAGCTGGATTGGTTCCAGAGTCTGGGCTCAGCTGAACTAAAAGTGGAGTCTGAATGGCTCCTGTTTCAAAGGGCAAAGGGCAACATGCAAAGGAGGCCAAGTTTACCATTACACAGTCGGTCCAAATCAGTTGAATGTTTAGTACGTAAGAGTGTGGCTCCATGAATGCTCACACGCTGCACACAAGCGTGTAACCAGCCCAGATCAAGAGAGAATGTTCCTGGAAATCCCCCTTCATGTCCCCTCCTGGTCAACCCCACCCCTCCAGGGTAAATTACTGCCTGGCTTCTGACCTCAGAGATTCAAACCTGAAGTTTCTAAAAATGGAACCTCTGATATTTATAAATCAGAACATCTGCATTTTTACCATCCTTTGGAGGCATCAGACCCAGCAACTGTGGGCATGTGCTCCCTGAGGGACAGGGGTCTGCTGAAGTAGAGGCAGGCGCCCTGAGGTGCACGGCCTCACCAGGACTCACCCTGTTTTGTCACCTGCCTGGCCTCTGCGACAAGAGCTTACGACACCCTTGCCATCTCTTGATCCCACATTCAATGTCTTTGTACTTTTGACCACCCCAAGTTTTAAGTACACCAGGATAATATTAGATAAATAAATGCATCTATCAAAAAAAGAAAGGTTTTCTCCCGATCAATCACTTTGCTCATTTTATACAAATGCTCTGCAGTTCCCTCACCCGGCCAAGATTTGTGGAGTTATTTATTCAAAATACATACAGGATATTTATGTCCATATAGTGAAATAGGCCCTTGGAATGAGTCAGAAGACCTGAATTCTACTCACATTCTGTCACTAAACAGCTGTATATGAGTTCCTTAACTTTTAAGGGCCTTCTTAAATTTTTAAATGTATGACCTGAGAATTTTACCTAAATGACCTCTCAGGACCCAGGACGTTTTATAATTTTGTGGGCATATATTGAGGCCACCTTTGAGCTCCTGCGGATAGACACACTGACACCGCACTGTCCCCTCGTCCTTGCCGGGTGGACAGGCGCATAGCTGGGCAGGCGTGTGGCACAGGTGAGCTTTCTGGGGCCCGGAGGCATGTCAACAACAGGCAAGTGGGAACCGTCTTCCCTGGGGGCAGGCAGTCAGGGGTGAGTTCTCTGTAGAGAAAGGAAAAACAGGACTAAAATGGACTCACAGGTCACCTTTTACGTGCAATTATCAACAATGTTGGTGACAAAATAACCCTCCCCCCAAATATTTTGTTGCCTAAGTTCTAAACCATTGCTACAGTTACTGTTGAGCTTTTAAGAGCTTATACGGAAGCTTAAAACGAGTGGTGCTTATTTCTCCCTCAACTTTGCACCCTGTATGGACGTCGTCTACACAGACTGCACTGTGCACGCTCATCTGAGAGAAAGTTCGTAGTGGTTTGAAATCTGCAGAGTGTGCTTCCACTCAGTGTGTCTCCACTCCCTGAAGACTACATACATATTCCTGCATTTGAACAGTAAATTCAGGGGTGCCTGGGTGGCTCAGTCAGTTAAGCGTCCAACTCTTGATTACGGCTCAGGTCATGATCTCACAGTTCCTGAGTTCAAGCCCTGTATCATGTTCTATGCTGAAAGTGTAGAGCCTGCTTGGGGTTCTTTTTCCCTCTCTTCCTCTCTCCTCTCTCTCTCTCTCCCTCACCTCTTTCTCTGCCCCTCCCTTGCTCTCACTCTCTCTCTCAAAATAAATAAACTTTAAAAAAATAAACAGTAAATTCAGAATGAACAATGGTCGCCCTGAGACCCCAAGAGCAGGGAACAGCCCTTGAAGTGACTCTGATGCTGCCATTCTCTGTGGCCCCTTAATTAGAATTTTTTTTATTGTTTGAGAGAGAGAGATACAGAGTGTGAGAGGGGGAGGGTCAGAGAGAGAGGGAGACACAGAATCCAAAGCAGGCTCCAGGCTCTGAGCTGGCTGTCAGCACAGAGCCCGACACGGGGCTCAAACCCATGAACTGTGAGATCACGACCTGAGCTGAAGTCAATTAACCGACTGAGCCACCCAGGTGCCCCTCTCTGTGGCCTGTTAGAGACTGTGACACAGTATGAACTAAAGGTAATGGTCATTTTGTTTGGTAAGTGTGAATTTTAGTTCATATGGGCAATATTTTGCTGAATTTGAATAAAATATTTGATTTTTTTTTAATGTTGATTTTTGAGAGAGAGAGAGAGAGCGTGAACAGGGAGGGACAGAAAGAGAGGGAGACACAGAGTCTGAAGCAGGCCCCAGGCTCTGAGCTGTCAGCACAGAGCTCGATGCGAGGCTTGAACTTGTGGACCCACAAGATCATGACCAGAGCCGAAGTCAGACGCTTAACAGACTGAGTCACCCAGGTGCCCCTTGAATAAAATCTCTGAAGCTAACATACATTCCCATTCAGTTACTCATTATCTTACAACTGAAGAGTGAGCCGAGAAAATGACTATTCCTGAAAATCATTTTGATGTAGGAGAATGGTGCCCCCAAATTACTTGCTTTCTGTATTGAATCTTCTGGTTTCAGAGCATTGTTCTCTCCTCACGTTTGTACTAGTTACTGGCCAACAGCCTCCAAAGAACAAGCGTCCAAAGGAGCCGGGAGAGAACAGAATCAAGCCTACCAACAAGAAGGTGAAACCCAAAATTCCTAAAATAAAGGACAGGGACGCAGCTGATGCCACACCAAAGACGCAGTCAATAATGATCCAAATGCTGGATAAAGGTCGCTTCCAGAAACCTGCTGCCACGCTGAGTCTGACAGCAGGACAAACTCTTGAGCTTCGATGTAAAGGGAACAAAATTGGATGGAGTTACCCTGCCTATCTCGACACCTTTAAGGACTCCCGTCTCAGGTGAGCATTTATTGTTATTTTTTTACTTGCGGTGGGTCAAAGGTCCTTCCCTTGTTCAATACTGTCTTGTTTCTGACATCTACGTTTTCACCCTAAGAGCTTATAAAAAATGAAAGCTCAAGGAGCAAGCACTGTAGATGTTGTTTCTTTTGTCTAGATTTTTAAAAATTATTGCAAATTCAAGGTGCCTGGGTGGCTCAGTCAGTTAAGCGCGTGACTCTTCTTTTCGGCCCAGGTCATGATCTCACGGTTCATGAGATCGAGCCCCATGTCACACTCTGCACTGGCAGCTTGGAGCCTGCTTGGGATTCTCCTCTCTCTCTCCATTCTTTCTCTCTCTCAGAATAAACATTAAAAAATCTTAAAATTACTCCACATCCTATCCACATGAGTTAAGACAGTGAAACTTTAGAGGAAGCCATGTGACATAATTGAAATTGATGCACAGAGATGTTTAAGAATTCATATCATAAAAATAACGAGACTGATCACTGCTTTCTGTCATTTTTATGGAATCCGAAAGAAAACTGCAATGCCCTAATTGGAGATGCCTGTGAGCAACTTGAGGCGAGGCCAACTTAAACTGGTTTTGAACTTTTCAACTGCTTCTGGTTTGTTTTTCCTTTCCTGAGCATAGGAGTTTTATATTCAGAGCTTCCGCCCGCGAGAGGCCCAAAGATTTCTCATGTTTAAATGAGGACCTTCAGGAGCCTGAGTTTCTTGTGCAGGAAAAGTGGTTAAGATGATTCTTAGGAAAAGTGGTAAAAAGCAAGAACATGGAGCACCTTCAGTGGGTTCTGGGAGGAGCCTGGGGCCTCAGGGGCTGAGGATCCAGCGCATATTTGGGGTAGGGTCCCCCAAAACCCCTGCACCTCCATTTCTTCATGCGTAGAATAAAGGGGATGGGATTGCATGATTTCTAAGATTCTTTCCGCCTTTTCTTCGTATGATTTAGGAAGGGGAAAAGCAGGGGGCGCTTGGGTGGCTCAGTTGGTTAATCGTCCGACTTCAGCTCAGGTCATGATCTCACGGTTCGTGGTTCAAGCCCCGCATCTGGCTCTGTGCTGACAGCTCAGAGCCTGGAGCCTACTTCAGATTCTGTGTCTCCTTCTCTCTCTGACCATCCCCTGCTCATGCTGTCTCTCTCTTTCTCTCAGAAATAAATAAAAAACATTTAAAAAAAAAAAAAAAAAGGAAAGGGAAAGGCAAGCTATGGCTTGTTTGGGATGACTTGGATAGAGAAATGGGCATCTCAGGCATCAAAAACTCCACATGTTCACTACAGGCTCATTTTCCACACAAACTCCACCCCTGCATATCTTCCCCTACTCAGAGGCTCAGACACTAACCTGGGGGCATCCTGGCCTCCCCCCACCCCCCTCCCTCCTCATACCCCACATCTTCTCAGTCTGACCGCAGCCCTCCTTGAACTCAGAATCTCTAGATTAGTCTCATTGCTTTCATGGGCCAGGACTCTGCACCTGGCTGACTTCAGCCTTGCTGTCACTTTCTCTGGGAAAGCTGTGTCCTGCCTCCAGGGGTATGCTTTCCTGTGGCTGTTCATACTTAGGACTCCTTTGTTTTTTAACTTTCTCTAATTAAAAAAAATTAATGTGTATTTTTGAGAGAGAGAGAGAGAGAGAGAGAGAGAGCAAGCTCGAGCAGGGGGAGAGGCACAGAGCAGGGGAAGGAGACACAGAATCCCAAGCAGATTCCAGGCTCTGAGCAGTCAACACAGAGCCCCACCTGGGACTCGAACCTACCAACTGGGAGATCGTGACCTGTGACAGAGTCCACTGCACAACCGACTGAACCACCCAGGCGCCCCAGGACTCTTTTTTTTTTTTTTTTTTTTTTTTTTTACAAATAGTTTATTGTCAGGGTTTCCATATAACACCCAGTGTTCATCCCCACAAGTGCCCTCCTCCGTGCCCATCTCCCCCCTCCCCCCCCACACCCATCAAGGACTCCTTTTTTTAAAATCTCTACTTTTCATGGGGCTTAACTGAATCCTTGGCATTTAGATTTACCTGTTGAATGACTAGCCAATCTTCTCCCCCGTCTTATACACGTACACCTTGCAGAATAAATAAATTAAAATATATGCAAGTAATATTTCTCCAGCTGTCTAACTTAAGACTTTTCCACATTTTGTTCTGAAGATACTCTTCTGGGTTCATGGGATGTAATAGTGTAGAATTTGACCTGAGGGCTGCTGGGTTGGATGAAGAGCCAGGGGTGAAACAATCAGTTTTTCCTGTTTTCATCTCCACATTTAAATTGTGTGTGTGCATCCCCTGCTTGGAACACATCTGGACAGATTTACTACCATATACCTTTTTTTTTTTTTTAATTTTTTTTTTTTTATGTTTTATTTATTTCTAGGAGAGAGAGACAGCATGAGCAGGGGAGGGTCAGAGAGAGAGGGAGTCACAGACTGAAACAGGCTCCAGGCTCTGAGCTGGCAGTCAGCACAGAGCCCGACGCGGGGCTCGAACCCACGAACCGTGAGATCATGACCTAAGCGAAAGTCGGACGCTTAACCGACTAAGCCACCCAGGCGCCCCATACCATATACCTTTTTAATGACTTAATTTTCCAAAGGAAAATTAAATAAAAATGTAATACACGTTTAAAACCAGAATTGAGCTATTTAAAATTATTCTGAACAGTTAATCTTGGACTCACACCAAATATTTTAAACCTAGATGATGTGACCCATGAAAATTTAGTATTTTCTAGAAGTAGTTTCGAAGTTGTTTTAGCCACAGTATGTTTGAAAATATCTTGAGGACTCCAAGTAAAGTGAACATGTATCTGAATTGAATAGAAACATCTAACATTAACTTGTATTCATTTAAAGCACAGTTGGGGCTTTATAAGAAAGTAAAGACAGATGTAGGCCCCCAAGGACTTTACAAAAAAATGTGAAAAATGTGAAAAACATCTAGTCATAACTCTGTATCAAACAACAATAACAAAATCATTTATTGGACACTAGAGATTCAACAAATTGACTCTTGACATCTTTCCCGGGACGTGGTACCTTTGGATAGAGGGGAGGTATTCATCCTATGTTTTCTTTTCCTGTGGAATGAGTTCTTTCCAGTATTCTGACAGCTTTGGGTTTGGAAGCTCCCCAGATGTGCTTCCAACAAAGCCTGGTCATTTTAAGGAATTTTGGTAGCTTTCTGGAATGAAGAACACAGTGCCACCACATTTGTCCAAATGTAATCTCCTGACCAGAAGAGGGAATGGGTTACGGAACAGAGAAGTCAGGCTGAGCCACAGCTAGATTGCAACCCTGCCTTTACTACTAACCAGAAAAGTAATCCTTTTTTTAAAAGTTTATTTATTTATTTTGAGAAAGAGAGGGAGAGAGTGAGAATGAAAGAATGAGAATAAATCCCAAGCAGGCTCTGTGCTGTCAGCACGGAGCCCAACTAGGAAGTGATCTCATGAACTATGAGGTCGAGATTCCAAAGCTTAACTGACTGAGCCACCCAGGCACCCCAAACCAGCAAAGTGATCTTTGCTCAGTAATTTGCCTAGAACCCACTTTCCTCATCTGGGTTATTGAGATTATACTATCTATTGTAAGTGCTACCTGGCCTGTAGTAAATGTTCAATAAATTGCAACTAATCATTACTAGGCAATGTATATTTCTCAAGCACAATAATCAAGTGATCTTTGGGGACTGTTAATTGTGACCATGACTCAAATAAATCAGGGAACTGTGCACAGCCAACATGACTTTTAATACAGAAGATCCACAAAAGACTGTATACATCTTTCCTTTTTCATGTAAATAATCCATCTTTGTAATCTGGGGTATCTGTCCCTCTTCCCCCATGAAAATCTAAGCCCCTTGCTGGTGAATACCATGTTTGTTTATTCATCAGCAGATTCCTAGCCCCTTGAATAGCACCTGACAGACACCAAAACTCAGGAAAGTTTTTGGTTTCCCTAGGAGTTTAGTGATTGTATCAGAAGCCAGTTCTTTTTTTTTTTTTTAAGGGTCTTTTTTTTTTTTTTTTTAACAAATAGTTTATTGTCAAATTAGTTTCCACATAACACTCAGTGCTCATCCCCACAAGTGCCCTCCTCCATGCCCATCCCCCCTCCCCCCCACATCCATCAGTCCTCAGTTTTTGTCAGCATTCAAGAGTCTCTCATGGTTTGCCTCTCTCCCTTTCCCCCACCATTTCTCCCCTTCTTCTCCCCCTTGTTCCTCCGTCAAGTTCCTCCTAATCCTCCTATACTTGCAAACATATGATATTTGTCCTTCTCTGCCTGACTTATTTCGCTCAGCATAACACCCTCAAGGTCCATCCATGTTGCTACACATGGCCAGATTTCATTGTTTCTCATTGTCATGTAGTATTCCATCATAGATAAACCACATCTTCTTGATCCATTCGTCCATTGATGGACACTTAGGCTCTTTCCATGTTTTAGCTATTGTGGAGAGTGCTGCTATGAACATTGGGGTGCATGTGCCCCTATGCCTCAGCATTTCAGAAGCCAGTTCTTAGCCATGCATTTGTTCATTCAACATTCAAAGATAAATACACTTAGTGCCAACGTGTGCACTGGATGTATGGGGTGGAGGGTGATGACAAATATGGATGTATTTTTATTGAGGGTGCCATGCCACCTTGGATCCATCCCCACGATCTCCACCTTTTGTTGCTTCACCTCATGAAGCCATTTAGTCAGCTGCCACCCTCTCTCGAACATCTCCCCCTCTTTATCCATTTTGTCCCCTTCTGTGCTCATTAGACACCAGAGTCTTGTTCCCACCAAACTCTTGAATCCATCCAAACCAAGTTATCTTATTACCCTCTGTTTTTCCTCCGTTCCTTCTTGGAAATTTCCAACCCCAAATGAACCTGTTCACCCACTTCTTGCCCACCCTTGGGCACTGAGCACTGTTGGAGGAAACCATGCGCCTGGCCGGACGGGTTCTGTTAGATCGTGGACACATTGCTTGTACGTGGCAAAGCCGGAGAGATTTCTCAGAGAGCTCGCTTTTTCTCTCTTCCTAAACCTCTGATTTTTTTCCCATCCCTCTCACTTTGAGCTAATGAAATTCTCAATTTATTGAGAAATTGAAGCCCTTGAATTGCCTTGACTTCATCTTACCACATCTCTTCCCTCTCTGCTCTTACAGTGATAGTGGAGGAAGGGTTCCCCCTCCTGACTAAGGCCACACTCCGCCTGTGCCTGTGCCCCAGACCTCACCCTTGCATGCTTTCTCAGGAGCCTTGAGACACCAGTTATTGCCTTTCTGTTTGGCATCGTCAACCTCCCCTTCTTAGCGGGATCCTCTCCATAAGCCTTCTCCATAATAAGAAATCCTGCGTTGGCTCCCAGGTGCCCTCCAGCCACCTTCCTCTCTCACCTTCCCAGCCAAGCTCCTTGGAGGAGTCCGTCTCTCTTCACTGTCTCCACTGCCCTCTCCTCTTCACTCGCCATCTACTCCACCTGCCTCCTGCCCCACTACTCCACTACGTTTAATCACCAATGTCAAGGGCACTAAATCCAGAGCTTTCTTGTCAACCCCCATGTGACCTGCCCCACAGGTCTATTCAGCAGAAGGGAACACCCTTGGCTTCCACAGAGCCATTTTCTGCCAGTTTTCTCCCTGCCTCATGGGCCCCTCTTCAAAGTTTGCTTTACCTGCTTTGCTTGTCTACTCCCCCAGACATTGGTTGTGTCTTCCTCTCTTCTCATTACATGCTGCCAAATGCCCTCCTTCAGTCATATGGCACACCTAAATTCTTCTTCTGCTGAGCTCCAGATCTGACTCTCCAGTGGCCTGCTCAAGTGCCTGAGCCCTTCTGTAAGTGTGGCCATCTAAAACCGAGCTCATACCTGATCATCTTCCTGTATCCTTCAGTTCAGTGAATGGCACTAAATCTACTCACTTGCTCTTGATCGAGGGCCTAGAATCACCTTGGACACTTCACTTTTCCTTCCACATCCGAGCAACTACTACTGGATGCCCTGAAGCTGCTGCTATTTCATTATTTCTTGAATCTTCTTTCTTTCCACCATGGCAGCAATGACACTAGTCTCTTGCGTGGACTACATCATAATCCTGTAACTAGCTTTTCTGCACCCGATCTTGAACGTGACCTCAGTCTTTCACACAGCAGACAGATCTTTCCAAAAAGCACATCTGGTCCCGTCACCTTCCTGCTTTACACCCTTCAATAGAGCAATTCTATTGCTCTTAGGATTAAGTTGAAACTTCTGATGTGGCCTACAAGGCCATGCATAAGGTGACCTCTGTCTTTCTTTCCTGTTGCATTTCACTTCACTCTCTTGTTCACACTCCTGGCTCTGTGGACTCTTTCTGATGCCCAGATGTGCCAGTCTTCTTCTTGCCCGGGTCTTTGCCCGTTTGGGTCCTGTTGCCTGTCACGTACATGTTCTAAGAGCTGTTGTCCAGTCTTCAGACCCAGGCGTGTCAGGTCCCCTCAGCCCCCGCCCTCCGCTCGGCCTAGTTACACATGCTCACCGAAGCCCTCAGCACCGACCGAGCAGTCACCTCAGTCATCGTGTTATGTTTGTGTCCCTCACTCAGCTGAAGGCTGGGCAGAGATGGTGTCTGTTTAGTCATCAGCACCCAGTACAGCACCCAGTATGCTCAGCCCTCCATCAGTAGTGCTGGGCACTGAGCACAGAGTGGGTCAGAAGTCAGGGCTCTGGGCTCATGAGAACCGTAACTCCAGGAACAAGTTCATGGAACTTGAGAGACAAAAGGACCTTAGTAACCTTAGTGGTCATTATGCTTCAGTGACTCTTCTTAACAAATGAAAAAACTGAGCCTCTCAGAAGGTGGATGGCTGGTCCAGAGTGACACATGTGAGGGGTGGCATGAGACTTAAACCCTGGCCTCCCGGTCCCCAACACAGAGCTGTGGTTCTGCTCAAGTGCCCTGAGATGTGTCTGATGGGGCACGCTTACACCAAAGAGCACGCGCATCCTCGTGGAGGGAGTGGCTTCAGGGAAGAGAGATTTACTGTTGACTTTTTTTTTTCTTTAGCTTTTTTGGGTACTTGACTTACAATTTGATTTTTTTTTTTAAATGTTTATTTTGAGAGAGAGACAGTCAGACTGTGGGCGGGGGGCGGTGGGGGGGGAGGCACAGAGAGAGAGGAAGACACAGAATACGAAGCAGGCTCCAGGCTCTGAGTTGTTAGCACAGAGCCTGATGTGGCGCTAGAACTCATGGGCTGTGAGATCATGACCTGAGCTGAAGTCGGACGCTCAACCGACTGGGCCACCCAGGCGGCCCACAAATCTGATTTCTAAAGAGAAGACTCAACACAGGGATAAAAGTTATATGCTTTCCCAGAGGGGGCACTGATTTGCTACGAGAGCTTTGAATTGAAACTAATTGAAATTTCACATTGACTTCTGTTAGCTTTGTGGACATAAGAAAGGGGAAACATTACATTGGGCTGCTTGGAAAGAAGACTCTAAATGACCCCTCATCCTGAAAAGTGGACGTTGACCACCTCAGGGATGACCCGAGGTGATGCACTCTAGGGCTTCTTTGGAGTCTTCCATTATGCTTGCTTCCTTCACGTTGGGGAACCCACGTCATTAGAAGGCCCACTAGATGGCAGGTTTCAGCCGTTTTGTTTCGAATCCCTTCACCAGTAAAAGAAACTGGAGGATCATCAGTTGGGTAAAATCATTGCACATTTGTGCTGATCGTTCTTTCCTTCTCTTAGACTATTCAGTGGTCACTTTCAAGTTCTGTTCTTAGCAGTCTAGAATTCAGGTTCCCAAAACACACAAGAAAGGGGTGGGCATGTATGCAGTCATGTGCCACTCAAGGATAAATTCACTGGTGGTGCTGAGTCCTGCTGAATTTTCTCAGAGCACTGGGCACTTGCATGGCGTAGGTGGTCCTTCCGAGGCTAATAGTAATGTGCTGAAGATTCTGTATGTTTAGGTGCTGAAATTGATTCTGATTTTAAATTCAGATATAGTCCATCCCAGATCACATAGATCTCCACTCTCTTTTGAGATCAGAAACAGCAAGGATAGTTTTCTGACTGTATTTGCTATTATTTATTGAATGTTCTATTTCCTTTTTTAAAAAAGTTTATTTTTAAGAGAGAGAGAGAGAGCAAGTGAGGGAGAGGCAGAGAAGGAGATACAGAAACTGAAGCAAGCTCCAGGCTCTGAGCTTGTCAGCACAGAGCCCGTCACAGGGCTCAAACTAACAAACCACGAGACCATGACCTGAGCTGAAGTCTGACAGTTAACCTGCTGAGTCACCCAGGTGCCATGGAATGTTCTGTTTCGTGATTCCTCGGCCCACCACCCCTCCTGCTTTCCCACTGTTTGTCTATCTTTCAGGGCAACCCTCCCTTAATTTTGTTTGTTCTTTTCCATCAATAATAATAATAAATAATAGACGCTGAGATAATAAATTAATAGATTAATAAAATGATAAATTTATTATTATTATTATATTTATGGTCCTGTGCTAGGTAGATGCTGGAGATATGATGGTGAACAAGATGGACACAATGCCTGCACCTGTAGAGCTTTTGATCCTAGGGAAAGACACTATTAAATGAGCAGTTTTAATACATCGCTACGTGAGTGCCTTGTTAGCATAAGCACAGGGTCAGAGAAGGGAAAACTTAAGTGAACACCTGAAGCCTGAGAGTTGACCAGGTACAGAAGGGGACGGGAAAGAACGTAAGAAAATTCCAGGAGAGAACAGCATAGGGAGCTGCCTAGAGCTGAGAGTAGAGCACCTGGAGCATTGAGGGTGTTGGGAAGATGGGGTGGCTCAAGGCAGGGGAGGAGAAAGGAGGTGACCAAGGAGAGATGATAATGGAAGGTAATCAGGAGTTGGCCCACGGAGGGCCTTGTCAGCTATGCCAAGGCATATAGAGTGAAATGTAAGGGCATTATGAGTTGTTGACCTAATGCCTTCATTAATCAAGTACAGAGGGTTAGAAGCAGCACAGTGTGAGGGTTATTACTCTTCACTGCCTTTCTGAGAAAGACAATGTCACTTCCCAGGTGTACCCAGTCTTCCTTCGTGCACCTCACACCCATTCTCCGCAAACTGAGGTCTCCAGACATTCTTAGACCTAATGTTTCTTTGCAAATTAAAAAAAAATTGCTTTTCTTCTACTGATAATATAAAAAATGTTAATATAAGACTATTCTGGACCAACCTCTACTGGGCAATCAAATAATCCACTTCCATTTTCTCTGGAAACATTTTATTCCCCAGGCTCCTCAGAATACACTTTGAGAGTTTAGAGCAGGCAAATCTTGGCACAATGCTGAGCTCGGGAAGAAAATAAGAAACTTAGGATTGGGGGCCCTGATGATGGCTTAAATTATAAATCACTGTTGGGTAAGAACAGGCAGATGTTGTAGATTAAGGCCGGCTTGTTAGCCTCATCACAGCTGTGAAAACAAGCTGGGCTGATCTGATCATAAAGAAACCCTGACCTCCTCCCTACATAATCAGGGCCCAGGCATTGTCTTTCGGGTTGTTTCTGTGTGTCTGGTCAGATGTTAGCATTTTCCAGTCAAGAACTTTAAGTTCGAGGAGTGGGTGGGGCGCAGGAGATCTCTTTGGTGGCTGGTTCCTCTGAAAACAATAAATACCTTCCAGAGAGAAGGGGGGGCAGCTGGGTTCTCATTGGGCTCACTCCACCCACAGACGCCAAGGGAGGGTGGCTCCATGAAGCAGACAGCTGGCCCCAAGCCCACCTAATCCTTTACAGCGTCACGAAGGAGTGTGGTCTGGAGGACATTTTAAAAGAAGAGAAAGGTGTTAAGAAGTGTTTATAAACAGAAGAATCCCACTGTTGAGAAAGAATCGGCACAGATTTTGGTAAATACTGTGAATAATATTGTGACGTTGTACTGAGCAAGATGTCTTCCCCCCTCTTCAGTTTATTTCATGTCGGTCATATAAATGTAGTGCAAAATTGACTCTCCTAACCATTTTTAAGTATACAGTTCAGATACAGTAAGGGCCTTCATATAGCTGTGCGGGTTTCTTTTTAATTCAAGCTCGATTTCCTTCAAAGCTCATTTTGCCTTATTTTCGGAGCAGAACAAAGGATGAGGTTTCATGAAAATTCTGGCCCCTCCTCTGGCTTATGGACTTACCTGGGTGTGCTGTTTGTGTCCCACGTGCAGTGGGAACGACCAGACTCTGGTACTTGCCTTCAAGTGGGTTTCCACCCCCAGAAAACAGCTGAATGAAGAGTAAATCGCTGAAGGTAGACCTCTCTCTTCCCAGACTCAGTGGTACCAGTAACAGGCTTTCCAACATTCTCCCAGGGATGGTGGGGGTGGGGGGGCAGGATACAAGACTTCCCCGGGTGTGCGAGATGTCCTGACAATGTTCGGGCTGCAGAAAAACACAGCTCTGTTCCGTTCCGGACATGGGTGGGGGAGGGCAATCAGAAGCAGCCGTGCTGTGGGGCCATCGGGATACAATGAGGTCATGCAAGCAAAGCTTGCATCAGTAAAGATGAGCTATTTTTGTCCAGAAGACTGTACACAAAGAAGTAAATCACAGGAAAACAGCCAGTTTTTTCAAAAGTGTTTTTTAAAAAATTGTTGTAGGCATGGATCTTAGTCTTGTACCAAGTTTAGATGTCCGTGGTGCTGTGGAGTGCTTACTGATATTCAGACTCGGAGTCTTGAATACGTGAATATCCAGTTACCCCTCATCTACCAGGCAGGGAAATGGGGTGGAGTACGTTACAGTTTTGTGTAAAAGTGAAAGTAAACTAGGCTTGTAGGCTAATTTATAAATAAAGCAGGGGAATGTTTTTTGCTCTGATTTAAAAAGAATGTTTTGTTAACCAAAACATTTAATTTCTTGAGCACTCTGAAGGTGGGGTTCTGTGATCCCAGATGTATTGCACAACATTAAAATGTAGTAAGATGACAATAAAGTCGAATGAATGTATCAACCCCAACCCAAAGGCACCATAGGAATATCACAGCACTATTCTCGATAATTTTGGGGACTGTTGCAAAATGAGAATAACATTAAGTGATTGCCTGTATTTTACAAATAAAACCCTGCTTTAAAAAACATATATATACCCACCATAATAAAAGATGTATATATGTGTGAAAGATGGCATTTAATGGGCAAAAATGAAAATGTTAACATAGCCTGATCATCTTCTGACAAGTGTTTAAATATGCAAAATGTAAACAAAACCATTTTGAAAGGTATGTCAGAAGAGGAAGCAAGAAAAGAGGACTAAGGGATAAGCTGTAAAATGGGAATTTTTATGTTGGCTCGTGTATAACTGGCACCTTATAAAAACCAGCTACACTGAGATTTTAGAGCTTTGGCTCCAGGTTCTGGGCTCTGCTTCCCTTCCCAACAATATCCCCTCCCATGGGGGCCGGCTGCAGGTGGGCAGGGGTGAATTCACTGCCCTAGGGGATCCGCCCAGAACCTTGGCTGTCACCTCTCATCATCTCACATTCCCAAACCATTCATTCTGCTGTGGGGCCTCAGGATTCTAGTCACCTCTCCTTGCTTGGTGTTTTGCTGTGCAGACACCCTTTGTTCAAGATTGTCTTTTGAGCTTGACCTTGACTTCGCCCTGGATTCTGCCTTTTAGATCCTACTGCATAATGCCTTAATCCCAACCGCACCCCACCTCTTAGTAGCCAGGTTCCATCAAGGCCTCACTTGCCTCAGAGGGGAGCTCATAGGGTACAAGCTCATACTGGCCCATTAGAACCTTGCTTTGCTTTATGAACTTGACACAGTAGCTGGGACAAAGCAAGGTGTGGGATCCTATGTACCAACCAAAATCGATGGGAGGATATGCTTTCCAACGTTTATTTGCATAGGTGGCTCATGAAATTGTACGACATACGCTATGAGCTGGTGGCCATCCTGGGGGAAGAGGCAGGGGACCACAACCATATGTACACAAGCAGGAGGGGTGACCAGGGCGAATCTGTCATAGCTTAAGACTAATAGGTGTTCAGCTGAGCGAAGTGCACGTGGGACACAACTACTCGTAGCCTAATTTGTATATAAAGACAGCCCACTATGTCAGGAGGGCATATGCAAAAACAAAACAGAAGTCCCAGACCACAGCAGCTTTTCAACTAGTGGAATAAATGACATACATACCATATATAAATACAGAGCACCTATGGACACCTTGTGGTCAAGTGTGAGTAAATGAGGGCTGATGGGAAGGAGAGAAGGTAGATGTCAGCAGGGGCTAGAGAGACAGATCAATTCATTGAGTGATTGATTATTTGATTGCAGGAGACTGGCCTTAAGGATAAGATGGAGAGTTGGGGAAAGAAATGTGTAAGACCTTGCAAGAGATAAGCCTGGGCCATCAGCTTTGGGCTGGGACCCTACATTTTATAAATGGATGGGTTAGACCCACGGAGGTGAAGGGGTGTCTCAAGTTTGTGCGGCTTTTAGTAAAAGTAAATGAGGCTTGAATCTAATTCCCAGGGCCCTTCTAGTATCAAGAAGGCAGTCTGCTTATTCAGGCTTGTTCAGATTTATTATCCAAGTGACATTAGTGTAAGCGGGCACCTTGAAAATGTTAGCAAGATGGGAGACTGGGTGGATCTCTCTCTGCTGTGCATTCCTCGTGGAGGGTGTGAATGGAGCCCGGCCCACAGGCGCTGCATTCACTATTATAACTTGACCATAATACTCTCACTGTGGCTGTATGCCAGTGGATTAGTAACCACAGCATGTTTTCTTCACAAGGCTGGTGGAGGCTGTCTCCATTGTCTTCTCCTCTTCCGGGGTCTATTCTCTCCTGAAGATGTGGCCTTGAGCATTTAGCTGAGCAGAGCTGAGGGATCTCTTCTTCATCTTCCTCGGAGATGTGCTCATGGACTCGCTCTTCTTGGTATAGTTAGACTTGCCAGAAAGGCAGTAATGTGAATTGTTAACATAAAAACCCCTGGCCCTCAAAATCGTTAAGGTTGCCATGTCTGAGAGATGACTTGGTCAAAATTACAACAGTGATTTTTTATTTCTATGAGCTTCTCCATGGGGAGTTCACACCTGCTAAGTTTCTGTCTTACCATCACCCATAAACTTCCCCTAAGTCACACATTTGGTCAGCCCTTGGTTATGTACTGGAAATAATAGACCCAGGTTTCCTTTCCAGGGCACAGTGGGAAGCCTGTCAGACTCTGTCCCCAAAGGATTCTGTTCCCAGCTCTCACTCTTAACTGGCTGTGTGACCTTGGGTGAGTCACTTGATCTCTGTCAAATGAGGAAGCCAAGCAGATGATTTCTAAGGTCCCTTCAAGTTCAAAAACGACTCTTGGCACTTGTGCTCTATTCAAGTTAGGTGACATGAGGACAGCAAGTATGAAGCTTCAACTCCATTTCATTCACTGAATTCTGTTCTCTTCTGTGCAGTCATCTATGACTCTTGTCTTATAACATTATGCCATAAGCAGAAGGCTGTGGGTGATACAAGCATAAAGACATGATTTCTGTTTGGGAAGGGATCATTTCACTAACAAAATATAATAGAGCTCAAAGTTACATACTGCAAAGCCTTATGTGATAACGGCATTAAGTGTAGGCTGTGAGAAGCTTAGATCAGTGTGTACGGGGCTGTACCAATAGCATCTAACATTTGTGAGCACTTATGCTCTGCTAGCATCCTTCTGGGACCTTGTACAGAAATTTACTAATTTAATTTTCATAACCCTACAAGGTAGGGACTATTATTATTTCCATGTCTCAGATGAGGAAACTGAGTATGGCAAGACTAGGTAACTTGTTCATGGTCACAGAGCTGTTGCCAGGTGAACTGGGGAGATCCCGGAGCTTGGGGACTTGACCCAGCCGGACCCAGAGGAGTTGCTAAAGCTTCTTGGTCTTGTCACAAGAGTGAATTCAAGGACAGACATGTAGCATAGAGGTTGAATAACACAAATGGGAATGTTTATTAAAGCAAAAAGCACACTCAAGATATGAGAGCAGGCCAGCTCAAGGAGAGAGCACTGCACCCTCAGGGTTTGGTTTTCTATCTTTTATCAGTAGTTGTTAACTAGGGGGCAGAATATTTATTACTTGGGGCTGGGAAGCAGGATTTTGCTTCCTCCTAATTTTCTTTCTAATTGGGTTGGGAGTTTTCTGTAATGGCATCCGCCATCTTCGGCCTGTCTTGTTCCATCTGGCTTCTTGCGGAGTGCTGTGAGGACAGGCCTCGGACCTTCTGGAGAGACGGCCATAATTTCCTCATTGCTGACCTGCAGCTTTCCTGTTAAAGCCTAACTGTCTAATCTAACAGAGCCAGTAGTAAGTGGTGGAGGCAGGAGTTGAACCAAGGAAATAGGATTCCTGAATTCTTGCTCTTAACCAGCTGTTACAGAACAAAACTTCAGGCAGCCTTTTATAGGCAGAAATGGGGTGAGACAAGTTATTAGCAAAAGAAAAGGAAGTATTGTTTTAGGAGAGGTTGTTTTCCCTTAGGAGGTCTTATCATACAGATGACCTTACTAGTCATTTCCTACAGGAAATTCCAGATTCACTGATTTAAAGTTCCACTCCTAGAAAAGGATGAAACAGCAGTTAGGTTAGGCATTAAGTTTTGGTGGGACTTAACATAAGTGACTCCATTTTGAGCCTATTGTTTGTTTTTAACATTTCCCCCTTTGGATTGAACTCAGCCTGAGAGACGTGATAAAGATTTAAGGCACAAGCACCACTCTCAGCTACCACTTTATGGTTCTCAAAGCTTTCCTTGATCCTGTTTTTTGGCTGAATCTCTGTGGTATTCACAGGCCACGACTTGAGGCTCACAATATTTTAGTCGATCATTCCTTTTTTGACATTCCAGTTTCAGGGAGACATTTGCTTGGTAGTCAGTGGCTGCAAACATGCATCTAAACCTTTCCAGAGACTACAGTGTGCCGAGGGATTCTTATGATAAGTGTAAGCAAGATAATTCCCAAAAATGTTTGGAGTGCACTTTGGAGTCTTGGTCCCCAAGACCCAAACCAAAGAGAGAGCCCTGTAGAAGGAGCCCCCCTGTCAAGTCTGGTAGCTTCCCCACTGACCTTATGCAACGGAGTTTCAGCTTGCCCAGGAGTATTCATCTAGGGACTGAGTGCTATTGGCCACAGCACAGACACCTTTTTGTTCATCTGAAAGATAATTATGTTATAAAGAATAACTTGGGCCAGGGATGCCAGGGTGGCTCAGTCGGTTAAGCATCTGACTTCGGCTCAGGTCATGATCTCACGGTTGTTGAGTTCGAGCCCCGCATCAGGCTCTCTGCTGTCGGTGTAGAGCCTGCTTCAGATTCTCTGTCCCCCTCTTTTTCTGCACCTCCCCCCCCACACTCTTTCTCAAAAATAAATATACATTAAAAAAAGGGGGGTGCCTGGGTGGCTCAGTTAGTTAAGCCTCTAATTTTGGCTCGGGTCATGATATCACAGTTCATGAGTTCGAGCCCTGTGTCAGACTCTGTGCTATCAGCTTGGATCCTGGAGAGTGCTTCAGATTCAGTTTCTCCCTCTCTGCCCCTTCCTGCTTGCTCTCTTTCTGTCTCTCTCAAAAATAAAGAAGCATTTTTTTTTTAAAAAAGTATAACTTTGGCTAGAGAGTGTGAGGATCTTTGCTGGGTCGTTAGGGTCTTGGCAATGGAATCTGACGTGTCTCCAAGAATTAAGGAGAGGCTTCTGATCATATTCGCATTTGTACTTATTCCTAAACCAGGGGTCAGTTAGGTTTTTAGTGAATATGATAGAAGAGATAGAAGATAGTCTCCTATCCCGAAATAAAAGGTCATTCTATGTGCCTCACAAAGATGGGCTAGTGAGATCTCCTAATCATTGGGGGCAAATCTGATCTGGATAATCATGTGAATGTGGGGGTACAAATGTACTAAGATTCACATATGCAGATGTTTCTAATTTGGTACATTTTTCTAAGGTGGGTCAATTTTAGTTTATAGTGACATTGGGAACAGAGAAAGTGGTCATAGGGAGGATCGGGGGATCTCCTACACCATGACAGATCTAGCAGTCTGAAAGATGACACTTTTAGGAGTGGCCTCGGAGATGCAGATGAGGGCATTATCGTTCCAGGCCAGTGCCAGAGTAAAGAAAAGAAAAAAGAGAAAGGTTTCTTGTTTAGTTAAAGTATGAAGTCTTGATTGGTGTCTTGAGTGGAAGTAGTTTACATCAATGTCACTTACTTCTCTCCCTTGTCAGTTTGATTCATAACATCTGTATAGGGCTACATATCAGGTGGAAGCTTCTTAGGCTGTAAGATGTGAATCCAAGGCTCAATTGCCTTCTAGTTTTTCAGCAGTGTTAGTAGTCAGGAACACTTGATAAGGTCACTTTCAATAAAGCTCAAAGACTGTCTTCCTCTGCTAACATTTCCAGAATACCCAGTCATCAGGCTCTAGAATGTGATCAACAGGATCCTTTGGATTGGGGTCTGGGAAAGCATCTTTAAATGTGTTGATGATAAGCTTGAACGTAGCACATTAAAGACTAAAAGTAGCGGTCATACTGGCATGAGAGAATGGGGGACCAGAAGAAGTCATATACCATTAGATGTTGGTAATGACTATCCTGTATGGAGTAAGCTTCTATATCCAGAGGATGTTCTTTGAATCGTCAGCAAGACCAAAGGCAATACCATAAGTCAGCGGAGTCTAGTGGTTTTGGAAAGTTTAGAAACTTTGAGAACCCTATTAGTTCTCTTGACCTTGCCAGATGATTATTAGAGGGACAGTGATAATTCCAAGAAGTTTACAAGGTTTTCCTTAAGGCTGGTATGATTTTCCCAATGAAGTGGGTGCCTCGATTACTGGAGATTGTGGAAAGTATACCCTAAGTGGAAAACACATTTTCTAATAGTTTCCTTGCCATTGTGAAGGCATCAGCTTTGCAGCAGTGGGAGACTTAGTCCCATCCGGAAAACACACCTACAATAACAACATATTGATAAGCCATACTAAGTGTCAATTGAATGAAGTCCGGTTGAAGCTGTTCAAAGGGCATGAAAGGAGGAAGTCAGAAGCCTCTATGGGCAAAAATAGTTTTTCCAGGATCATGGACCTTTCAGGTTAGATAATTCTGGCAGACTGTTTTCATAATTTTATAGACACCTTCCTACTAGTGTTGATTCATAATCTCAGTCATCTTATATGCACTATGGTGGGCGAAGAAAGGCACAAACTGAAAAATGGGATTTGCCAGGGAGGCATGAAATACCAAGAAACCATCTTGGGTTTCCCATAGTCCCAACTGGTCATTTATTTAACAGTTATTGTATGACCCATTTTAATTTCCCTATTCTAGGAGCAGACTGTTGGCATGTTATAAGGACATCAGGATGGCAAAACTCTGCAATGGAAGGTCATTGTTTGCAGAGGCAGAATGGCCTCGATCTACACGTGCCACAATCTTTAGTGATTCTGTTGGCGCTGTCTCTGCATGAAAATCAGCTAGGGAATTTCCCTGATACTAAGGTTCAGTCCTTTTAGCATAAGCCTCAATTTTGATGACAGCAATTTCAGAAAGTAAAAGAGCAGTAAGAAGATTATTTACTTTTGCTCATCTTTGGGGTCCTAGGGGAGATGTAAGAAAACCTCTTTGTTGCTATAACATCCCCAACTGATGAACAACCCCAAAGGCAGATAGGCGATCAGGGTAAATATTAATAGTCTGGCTTTCCAATAACCAGCATGCTTGGGTAAGGACATGGAGCCCTGCTTCTTGAATGGTTTTAGCTTGCAGGTTTCTCCTTTTAAGTAGGTCATGTTGGATTGTAACAGCATAACCAGCTTGAAAATTCCCTTTTTCATTCCTACAGTATCAACAAACAAGATTAGACCAGAATTAGTTAGAGGGATATCTCATAAATAAGCAGTCACAAAATGGGACATTATTACCTCGCAGTCATGGGGCTTGCTTCATCGAGAATAGGTAGTAACCTAGCAGGGTTAAAGATGTTGCACCTGTATAAGGTGTAGAGTAGGTATGAAAGCAGAAGGATCTCATAGGAAGTTAGTCTACTTACAGAGAAATATTGAATCAATTCAGAGTTGAAACTTTGGACAGCATGTGGAGTTTGCAGATCAACATCATTTCCTGGGGTCAAATCTGCTAAGTCCTCCACTAACTTTGCAGCTGTGGCTCTGGACTTAAGACAGCTGGGATAGGCACGAACAGCTTAATCGGGTTGTGTGCCGGCATAGGCAGCAGGCCTATGTTTATTACCAGTTTCTTGTGTGAGCATTCCCAGGGCTCGATTATCCATTTCCTGCACAAATAAAGTGAAAGCTTTTGAATAGCGAGCCCTTAGGCAAGTGGTTGTTACAGTGCTTGTTTTAGTGTCATAAAACCCTGTTCATGTTTGTCTTCTCAAGGAAGGGATTCAGGAGCAGAAATTTTAGTAAATTCATAGAGCGGAGAAGCTACTAGAGAAACATTAGGAACCCGTAGTCTGCAATAACCGGCCAGACCCAGAAACTCAGGAAGCTCTTGCTTGGTTGTGGGTCTGAGAAATTCCCAGATTAGCTTAATTCTTTTTGGAAACACCCGAATTCCTTCAGCAGTTTGGTCATGACCTAGGTAATGAACAGTGTCTGGAGCAAATTGTAATTTTTCCTTAGAGGTGTTGTGTCCCTTTCAGCTAACTATTGCAGCAAGTAAATGCACTCTTTTAAGGATGCCTCTTTGGTAACTGAGCATAGCAAAGGGTCATCTCCATGTTGTAAAAGGGCCAGTTTCCCAGGGAACCAGAGTGGGCTTAAATCTTGGCTAAATACTTGAGAAAGTAAGAAGGGGCGTCATGAAACATTTGAGGCACGACTGTCCAGGCATATTGTCTATTGTTCCAAGTAGAGGCAAACAGATAGCTCTTGGCATCTACAGGGATGCAGAAAAAGACGTTACAAAGGTCTGCAATAGTGGATCGTTTTAACTCTGGTGGAACATGACAGCAGGGTGTTGGGGTTTGGAACAATTGGGAGAATACCTATTTTATGAATAGCTCTCAAATCCTGGACAAATTATTGTCCCCACTCATTAGGTTTCCGGGGTGGCAAGATCTGCCTGTTACAGGGCCTAGTACAGGGAACGATTAGCCCCAGGGTTAAGTTGTCTTCTGTGAGTGTGGGGTCTTGCATGACTTTAAATTTTTTTTTAATGTTTATTTATTTTTGAGAGAGAGAGAGACCGAGCACGAGTCAGGGAGGGGCAGAGAGAGGGAGACACAGAATCCAAAGCAGGCTCCAGGCTCTGAGGGCTCAAACTCAACAAACCATAAGACCATGACCTGAGCTGAAGTCGGACACTCAACCCACTGAGCCACCCAGATGCCCCACATGGCCTCAGGCTTGAATGGGTATCGAGGTACTTTAGGGAGAAGTTTAGTTATATCCATCTGAATTTTTATAGATGCTGCACTTTTTTTCCTCCATTGTCCAAATTAGAAATAGCCGACAGATTTCTGAGCACCTCAAATACATTAAAAGATTTTTGTTCAAATTCTTCCTCTTGTATGTCAAGGGCAGAATGTGGAAAACATGAAAGATCAGGGTGGTCAGGAAATTCTAAGGTGAGGTCTTCATTGGACATAAACCGTATTAGCTATTTTAATTTGGAAAGAAGATCTCTACCTAACAGACTGGTTGGAATTGTATTACATAGATAAAAAATGAATATTTTTCAGTCAAAGGTCTCAGAGTCATCTGAACCGGTTGAGATAAAAATTCTCTCAGACCTTTATGAGATACCTCCACTATGACACTCCCTTTTTGTTGTCCTCTGAGGGATTTGTTGTCCTATGAGTGTGGGGGTTAAAGTAGACAGCGTAGCTCCAGTATCAACTGACATTTGGCAAGTTTTCCCATTAGTTTTAATTTTAGTTTCCCCATGGCTGTTTAAGGGAATTATTAATAATAGTTTGCTGGCAAATTCCTCAAAGTCCCATCAGCTATGGAAGGTTTTATATGGGAACCCTCCTTTAGAAGTAAGTATAAGGGCAGTAGAAAAGAATTTGCATATGACTTTTCAGGACAGTCTCTTTTTCAGTGTTCCGGTTGACCACAGTGGAGGCATCAATCTTTGGACCAGTGTTTTGATGGACTCCTAACTGGGTGCATTGTGAGAGACCCAGGTATTGTCTTGGTTACCTGACCTTGGAGTTCGTGTGGCTGTAAATCTAATGGCCTAGGGGCTTTGTTGCTTGTAATCTTGCTCTAGGGTCCTTTCAAAATGCGTAGCTTAGACACAAGCTCAGTCAGGTGGGTGGCTCCTGTCCTATTTCCTGCCATTTTGGAGCAGGCTGGGTGAATTTCTTTATCATATGGAAGCCTGATGGCATAGAAAAAGGACTTCTAAATGGGCTTTAAAGTATGCCACAGGTTTCTCTCTTTTTGTTTGTAAGTCGATATATTAGACCAATCTGTGCAGGCAATGAAGGCTCTAGGAATGGCTTGTAAACATCCTTTGCTATTTTATGAGATTTTTCTGGTCCCTGAGATAGTGAAGATTGACGATCCCAGACACCGTCCTCTGGGGTTTTGCCGGCTTGCTTCCTGAATCCGCATTGGGGCATTATCGGGGCCTCGCTACACATGTACAAGCCGATAAACATCCGACACCCTGGGGACATAGGCCGCAATAATGACTCTAACTTCTTCAAAAAATTTTTGGGATTCCTCCCTAGGCTTAGGAAATTCTGTAACTTAATTCAGTCTTTGACCCAGGAACAAAGGACATCTAAAGAGGTTTGTCTGCAACCTCAAGTAGTTTTATTTTAAAAAGTAATTATCTAATAGTCTCTTCAGAGTGAAAAGGCGGTTCAGGCAAGATTTAGTAAAACATGAGTACTCAGGTAAAAAAGGTAAGGGAGAGTAACTAGGAGTCACGTCTCTCCCATCATCTTTTGTTTTAGGTACCTATTGAGTCTTTAATTTTTCATTAGCCTTTGTAATGGGTCTTCTAATGAAGATATTTTGAAGACTTTTGGAAGCATACCAATTAAGGTAGGCACCCCATTCTGTTTGTTCAACTTGGCATCCCTTGCTCTCGAGTGCATGTTTCCCATAAAGGCCATTGCAATTCTAGATTATTTTTAGTAAAAATTTGCCATTTCGCTAGATAACTGCAGCTTCCAGGACTATAGTTCTTGTTTTTTTGTTTTTTTTTTTTTAAATGTTTTGTTATTTGTATTGAGAAGGTGGCGAGTGGGGAGGGGCAGAGAGAATCCCAAGCAGGCTCCCAGCTGGCAGAGCAGAGGCCAGTGTGGAGCTCAGTCTCACAAACTGTGAGATCATGACCTGAGCCGAAATCAAGAGTCTGAGGCTTAATCCACTGAGGCACCCAGACACGCCCAGGACTGTAGTTTTTAAACATAAAATAGTAGGTATGCCAGAAGGTGGTGCGCCCAGATCTCTTTGGACATGAAGGATTCAATTTTTTTTTAGCTAGGCCTTTGAGTTTCCAGAGGCAACTATCACCTAAAAATTCCATCATGGGAATCTTCTCGAGGTACATGTGCTCTAGCAACCTAAATGCTAGACCCATGCCCACCAATGTCTATAGCTTTGTTGACTTCTGAGATTTCCATTTAGCAGCTAGCACCTAAATATTTACCTAAGGCCTCCCACACGACCCAGTTCTGCCCAAATGCTGTCCAATTCTGGGCCCAGTGTCCTTTTTATTTTTTTCAATTTTAAAATTTAAAATTTAAAAATGTTTTTGAGGTGAGGAGGGGCAGAGGGAGAGAGAAAATCTTAAGAAAATCAGAGCCTGATGCAGGGCTCAATCTCACAAATCTGGGATCAGGACCTGAACTGAAATCAAAAGGCAGACATTTAACTAACTGAACCACCCAGGTACCTTCCAATTTGGTTTTTAAGTTGGACTTAGTCTGATCCTAGACCCAGTCCAGTTTTTAGGTTGGGTCTAGTCTACCTGTAGTTGATAACAGCTAGGTGTTCCCTATGTGGAATATGGGGATTGGGAATCGGATTGAACCAGCAGAATCTAAAAGTGGGAGGTGTGGACTGATTATAAACAAACGGGAGACCTCCAGCCGGCACCAGCACTTCTCAGTATGGAATCCAGGGGCAGAACCGAGGGCTAGGGTTTCTAATCAAAGAGGAAGCTCTGGAAAGCCAATTAGATCAGGAGCTGGACACAAAGTGAGTGGCGCTCAGAACCAAGAGAATCTTACCCACAGCCCTCAGAAAGGATGAGAAGAAGAACTCGAAGGATTCGCAGCCACCATGCCTGTGTTTCTTGTCCCCAAAGCCATTAGAAATCTCTGGCAGTTCTGCTGCCACCACCAAATCTGCCAAAGAACAAAGCTTCAACCAAGTAAGTGTAAAGACCTAATTGACTTTATTCAAAAGTTCATGAATCAGGCAGCTTCTCATGCAACAAATAGAAGAGGCTCCCAGGAGTTATGCAAAATGGAAGGATTTTGTAAGTAGAAATGGGGCAGGACAAGAAAGTTATTAGCAAAAGAAGAGAAAAGATTGTTAGGTCATGGTCACCTTTTCTCAGGTGGAGCGGCTGGAGGTCTTACACAGATGCCCTCGCTAGTGCTGATCAGGAAATTTCAGACTCCTAGAGTTAAAAATTCCACTCCTAGAAGAGGCTGAAATTGCTATTAGGTTAGGTATTAAGTCTTGGTGGGACTTAACCTAAGTGACTCTATTTGAGGCCTGTTTTTTATCAACACAACAATTTTACAAATGCCACTGCACATAAATGGTCTTTTTAATAATACAACTCTGAAGAACAACCGGGTTTAGGCCAGATGGAAAATAAGAGAGGCTTTCCGAGGGAAAGAGATTGTTGGAAGATTGGGATGGAAAAACACCAGTGTGTTTGGGGTTGGTGAGGAATTTGGTTGTGTTGAGAGGAGGGTAAATGATGGCAGTGTTGGGAGAGCACAGGCGACTTCCGTACCAAGCAGAGATGACCACAGTCAACTCTGTGAGCCCTGGGAGTTGCACTGGGAGGTAATAATAAATGTTTTTTAGTAACATATATCTGACAGTTTTGTAGAGCATCTGAAGGGGATAGAGGAGACATTTTTCTAGAAGGGTTTATTTGGTTGATAAAGTGTAAGGAGTAGAAACAAGATGAAAAGCTGATGCAGATACCAAGATTCAACCTGGGTGATGGAGTTGTGGCTGCATTAAAAAAAAAAAAAAGTAGCACAACCAAGAGTGGGAACCAGGTGAGAGGTGAGGCCGAATGAGATCCAGGAGCCTAGAAGGACGGGATTGAGCTCCAGGGAAGTGGTGTAGTCCGCACAGATTACATGCACAAGAGGAGGAGGGCGGATCTGAGAACAAAGTCACACTGCACTCAGTTATTTTTATCTTCCAGTGGTCAGTGTTTTTCTTAATCAGAGCAAAATAATATACTAGACTTTTGGAGGCCTCCAAATGAATTCTACTGCTCCTGTCTTTTGGAATCCACATACCAAGAAGGCAGAGATGATAAAACAAAACAAAAACCTCACCTCCAGATTTTTAAGCTACAAACAAGCCATTCACGATCACACATTTATAGAGTATCTGTTCTAAAGATTTGTAAGTGATTTAACTTGATTTGCTTTTATTATAGTTTTCATTTCTTTATTACAGAATACTTATACAATTTAGAAAGTTAGACATCAAAGAAAATTAAAAAGAAGAGGTCACTAAAAATCCAAGTTACACTCTTCACACTGTAGTATAGAATATTCCAGTTGTAGCTTTTTGTTAAAGCATAATTAACATACAGTGTTATATTAGTTTCAGATGGACAATATAATTAGTCACCAATTTTATGTGTTAGTGCTCATGTTAAGTGTACTCTTAATCCCCTTGACTATTTCACCTGTCTCCCCATCTACCTCCCCTCTGGTAACCATCTGTTTGTTCTCTATAGTTAGTGTTTCTTGATTTGTTTCTCTCTCTTTTCCCCCTTTGCTCATTTGTTTTCTTAAATTCCACATATGAGTGAAATCATATGGTATTTGTCTTTCTATGTCTGACTTATTTCACTTAGCATTATACCATCTGGGTCCATCGATGTTACAAATGGCAAGGTACTATTCTTTTTTTTTTTTTTTTTTTTGAGAGAGAGAGAGACAACATAAGCAAGGGAGGGGCAGAGAGAGAGGGAGATACACAATCTGAAGCAGGCTACAGGCTCTGAGCTGTCAGCACAGAGCCTGACGTGGGGCTCAAACCCAAAAACTGTGAGATCATAACCTGAGCTAAAGTTGGATGCTCAACCAAGTGAGCCACCCAGGTGCCCCAAAGTATCATTCTGTTTTTTTAAAAAACAATATATAATATTCAGCATATATATGTATATATGTGTGTGTTTATGTATATATATATATGTGTGTGTATGTATATATGTGTGTGTGTATATATGCATATAACATGCATATATATATGCCACATCTTCTTTATTCATTTATCTCTTGATAAAACACTTGAGTTGTTTTCATTTCTTGGCTATTGTAAATATGCTGCAGTAAACATAGCGATACATATGTCTTTTTGAATTAGTGTTTTAGTTTTCTTTGAGTAAATACCCAAAAGATGAGCCTCTCTTCATGTGTCGATGGGCCATCTGTATGTCTTCCTTGGCAAAATGTCTGTTTGGGTCATCTGCCCATTTTTTAGTCAGATTATTATTATTATTATTATTTGGTGTTGAGTTGTCTAAGGTTTTTATATATTTTGGATGTTAATTTCTTATCCGATACATCATTTGCAAATATTTTATTTTATTCAGTAAGTTGCCATTGCCTTGTTTTGTTGGTGGTTATTTTGGTTAGTCCAATAGTTTATTTTTGTTTTTTGTTTTCTGAGGAGTCATATCTAGAGAAATGTTTTTATAGCTGATGACATAGACGAAATGACTGTCTCTGTTTTCTTCCAGCAGTTTTATGGTTTCAGGATTCACATTTAAGTCTTTAATCCTTTTGAGTTTACTTTTGTGTATAGTGTAAGAAAGTGGTCCAGTTTCATTCTTTTTCTTGTCGCTGACCAGTTTTCCAGTACCACTTATTAAAGAGACTATTATCCATTTTATGTTCTTTCCTCCTTTGTCATGGATTAACTGACCGTACTGGTGTGGGTTTATTCCTGGGCTCTCCTGTTCCAAAGATTTATGTGTCTCTTTTTGTGCCACGACCACATTGGTTTGGTTATTATAGCTGTGTAGTCTATCTTGAAATTTGGATTGTGATACCTCCAGCTTTGTTCTTTCTCAAGATTGTTTTGGTTATTTGGGGTCTTCTAGGGTTCTGTACAGTTTTAGGAATTTGTTCTAGTTCTGTAAAAAATGCTGTTGCTGGGGCGCCTGGGCAGCTTAGTCGGTTAAGCGTCCGACTTTCGCTTAGGTCATGATCTCGCGGTTCGTGGGTTTGAGCCCCGCGTCGGGCTCTGTGCTGACTGCCAGCTCAAGCCTGGAGCCTGTTTCAGATTCTGTGTCTCCCTCTCTCTCTGACCCTCCCCTGCTCATGTTGTCTCTCTCTCTCTCTCTCTCCTAGAAATAAATAAAAATATTTTTTAAAAAAATGCTGTTGCTATTCTGATAGAGATTACATTAAATCTGTAGATTGCTTTGAGTGATATGGACATTTTTTCAGTGTTGGTTCCTTCAATTCATGAGGATGGAATATCTTTCCATTTGTTTGCACCATCTTCAATTTCCTTCATCAGTGTTCTATGATTTTGGAAGTACAGTTCTCTCACTTCCTTGGTTCAGTTTATTCCTAGGTATTTTATTTGTTTTGGTGCAGTTGTAAATGGGATTGTCTTCCTAATTCCCCTTTCTTCAGCTGCATTATTAGTGTAGAAATATGTACAACGTATTTCTGTGTATTTTCTATATTGAGACTTTACTGAATTTATTTGTCAGTTCTATTTGTGTGTGTGTGTGTGTGTGTGTGCGCGCGTGCATGCAGTCTTTAGGGATATATATATATATATATTTAAGGATATATATATATATTTAAGGATATATATATATATATTTAAGGATATACATATATATATTTAAGGAGATATATATATATTTAAGGATATATATATATATTTAAGGATATACATATATATATTTAAGGATATATATATATATTTAAGGATATATATATATATTTAAGGATATATATATATATATTTAAGGATATACATATATATATTTAAGGATATACATATATAGGGGTGCCTGGGTGGCTTAGTCGGTTAAGCGTCCGACTTTCGCTTAGGTCATGATCTCATGGTTCGTGGGTTCGAGCCCCGCGTCGGGCTCTGTGCTGACTGCCAGCTCAGAGCCTGGAGCCTGTTTCAGTCTGTGACTCCCTCTTTCTCTGACCCTCCCCTGCTCACGCTGTCTCTCTGTCTCTGTCCTAGAAATAAATAAAAATATTTAAAAAAAAAAAAAAAAAGGATATACATATATATATTTAAGGATATATATAGATTTAAGGATATATATATATTTAAGGATATACATATATATATATTTAAGGATATACATATATATATATATTTAAGGATATACATATATATATATTTAAGGATATATATATATATATATTTAAGGATATATATATATATATATTTAAGGATATATATATATATATCCCTCCCTATGTAAGATCATGTTATCTGCAAATAGTAAAAGTTTTAAATCTCCTTTCTCAGTTTGGATGCCTTTTATCTCTTTCTTTCATGTGTTTGCTGTGGCTAGGACTTCCAATATTATATTGAATGCAAGTGGTGAGAGTGGACATCCTGGTCTTGTTCCCCATCTTAAGGAAACGTTCTCAGTTTTCTCTGTTCAGTATGATCTTAGCTGTGAGTTTGTCATATATGGCCTTTATGATGCTGAGATATGTTCCCTCTAAACCTACTTTGTTGAGAGTTTTTACCATGAATGGATGTTGTACTTTGTCAGATGCTTTTTCTGCATTTATTAAGACGATCAAGTTTTTTATCTCTTCTTGTGTTGATGTGATGTATAAGGTTGATTGATTTGGATATGTTGAACCACGCTTGCATCTCAGGAATAAATCCCACTTGTTCATGTAAATGATTCTTTTAATTTGTTGTTGGATTTCGTTTGCTAATATTTTGTTGAGGATTTTTGCATTGGTGTTCATCAGAGGTATTGGTTTTGTTTTTCTTTTTCTGTAGTATTTTTGCCTGGTTTTGGTATCAGGGTAATGCTAACCTCACAGAATGAACTTGGAAGTTTTCTTTCATCTTGTATTTTTTGAAATAATTTGAGAAGACCAGGTATTATCTCTTCTTTAAATGTTAGGTTGAATTCAGCTGTGAAGGCTTCTGGTCCTGGACTTTGATTTGTTAGAAGTTTTTTGATTACTGATTCAGTTCCATTGCTGGTGATTGTTCTGTTAAAATTTTCTCTTGCTTTATGCATTAGTTCTGAAAAGTTATATGTTTCTAGGAATTTATCCATTTTTTTCTAGGTTGTCCAATTTGTTGGTGTATAATTTTTCATAATATTCTCTTATAATCCTTTGTATTTTTGGTGTCTTTGTTGTTATTTCTCCTTTTTCACTTCTGATTTTATTTGAATCCTCTCTTCTTTTCCTTGACGAGTCTGGCTAAAAGTTTATCAATTTTGCTGATCTTTTCAAAGAACCAGCTTCTAGTTTCATTGATCCATTCTATTGGTTTTTGGTTTCTATCACATTTATTTCTTCTGTAAGCTTTTGTTTACTTCCTTCTACTGGCTTTGTACTTTGGTTCTTTTTTCAACCCCTTTCAGTGTAAGTTCCAGTTTTATTTTTATTTGTAAAATAATTGTATCAAAATGTATAAACTGCAACTGCTTTATGATTTTTTCCTAACATATCATGAATATTTTTCTGTCATGACTATAATACATAGCATGTTTAACTACATATTGTTCGAATTCTAGGTTATTTCTCGCTTTTCCATCTGAGTCATTGCTGCAGTAAACATATAGGTAGTCATAATTTATTCCTACAGGTGGAGTTGTTGATTGGTGTAATTTCTCCTCTTTCATTTCTGATTTTATTTATTTGGGCCTTTTCTCTTTTCTTCTTCATGAGTCTGGCTAAAGGTTTATTATTTTTGCTTCTTTTTTCTAAGAAACAGCTCTTAGTTTCATTGATCTTTTTTATTTGTGTGTGTATTTTTAAATTTATTTTTATTTTCCTTTTTAGTATTTCCTTCTTTCTACTCCTCTGGGTTTTGTTTGTTATTCTTTTTCTAGTTACTTTGAATGTTTGGTTAAGTTGTGTATTTCAGATCTTTCTTGTTCCTTGAGATCGTCTGTATCCCTGCCCGTTTATAACTGCTTTTGCTGTGTCCCAGTGATTGTGGAACATTGTGTTTCTATTTTCATTTGTCTTAAGGTATTAAGACAATTTGAATTTTTTCATTGACCCAGATTATTTAGGAGTGTGTTGTTTAGCCTCATTTGCGTTTTTCCCAGTTTTTTCTTATAAAAATTTCTAGTTTCATATTGATGTGTGAAAAGATGCTTGATATGATTTCAATCCTCTTAAATTTATTTAGACTTGTTTTGCTGCAAAAATGTCATCTAATCTGTAGAATGTTCCCTGTGCATTTGAAAAAATATATGTATTTTGCTGGTTTTTTAAAATGAAATGGTATGTATATTTCTATTAAGTTTATGTAGTCTAATGTTTCATTTAAGGACACTGTTTCCTTACTGATGTTCTCTTCGGAAAAACTATCCATTGATGTAAATGGAATGCTAAAGTCACTTAATGTTATTGTAGTACTGTCAATTTCTCCCTTTACGTCTGCTAATATTTGCTCTATATGTTCAGGTGCTCCTATGTTTGGGACATAGATAAATACAGCCATATCTTCTTGTTGGAGTGATCCATTTAGGTAATGCCCTTCTATGTATTTTGCTATAGTCTTTGTTTTGAAGTCTGATATAAGTATTGCTATTCCAGCCTTCTTTTCATTTCCATTTTCATGGAATGTATTTTTCTTCATCTCTTCATTTTCAGTCTGTATGTGCTTTTAGGTTTGAAGTGAGTCTCTTATAGGCAGCATATAGAGGATCTTGTTTTTCTATCCCTTCACTCACCCTATGTCTTTTGATTGGAGCATTTAGTACAGTAAGATTGAAAGTACTTATTGGTAGGTATGTGCTTATTGCCATTTTATTTTCTGGTTGTTTTTGTAGTTCTTCACCATTTCTTTGTTTTTTTTCTTGGTCCCTTCCCTTGTGTTTTGATTATTTTAATTAGTGTTACGTTTGATTTCCTTTCTCTCTTTAAATTTGTTATAGGTTTTGGTTTGTGGTTATCATGAGGTTTGTATATGACAACCCATGTATACGGTAGTCTAAGTTGACAGTCACTTAAATTTGGACACATTCTAAAAGCATTACATTTTATTCTCCCTTGCCACATTTTATGTTTTTGACATCATATTTTATATATTTTTATTTTGTGTACTCCTTTACCAATGATTCTAGGTATAGTTAATTTTACTACTTTTGCCTTTTAACCTTCATACTAGCTTTATAAGTGGTTAATCCACTACTTTTACTACACATTTACTTTTACCATTGATATTTTTTCTGTTATAATTTTCTTCTAGTTATGACATTTTCTGTTCTGCTTAAAGAAATCCTGTTAACATTTCTTTAAAGACCCACTTAGTGCTAATGAACTCCTTTAACTTTTATTGGTCTGGGGGACTCTTTACTCTCCTCCAATTCTGAGGAGATCTTGGTGGGAAGATTGTTCTTGATTGTGGACTTTTTCTTCAGCACTCTGAATATATGCCATTTTCTTCTAGCCTGCAAAGTTTTTGCTAAAAAAATCAGCTGACGTATGTAACTTGTATGCCAGTAGTTGCTTTTTTGTTGCTGCTTTTAAGGTTCTCTTTTTATATAATTTTTTATAGTTTAATTTATAATGTGTCTTGGTGTGAAACTCATTGAGTTTGTCTTGTTTGAGACTCTTTGTGCTTCATGGACCTGGATGGCTGTTTCCTTTCCCAGGTTAGGGAAGTTTTCAACTATTATTTCTTCACAAAATTGTTCTATCCCTTTCTCTCTATTTCACTTCCTGGGATCCCTATAATGTTGCTTAATGTTGTCTAGAGGTCTTTTAAACTATATTAAACATTTTTTTCTCTTGCACTTGGACGATTTCCACTGCCCTGTCTTCCAGATAACTGATTTGTTCTTCTGCATCCTCTAATCTGATGTTGATTCTCTATAGTATAATAAAATAAATTTTTTTAAATGTTTGTTTATTTTTGAGAGAGACACAGAGTGCAAATAGGGGAGGGGCAGAGAGAGAGGGAGACACAAAACCAGAAGCAAAGTCCAGTCTCTGAGCTGTCAGCACAGACCCCAACATAGGGCTCAAACTCAGGAACTGAGATCATGACCTGAGCTGAAGTTGGACATCAATGACTAAGCCACCCAGGTGCCCCATCTATTTCTAAAATTTCAGTTATTATAGCCTTCAGCTCTGATTAGTTCTTTTTAATATCTTATTTTTCTTTGTTGAAGTTCTCACTGTGTTCATCGATTATTTTTCTGAGCCTGGTTAGCACCTTTCTGACCATTACTTTGAACTCTTTATTAGGTAGATTGCTTATCTCTACTTCATTTAGTCCTTTACCTGAGGTTTTTTCATATTCCTCTGTCTCCTCATTTTGTCTGACTCTCTGTTTGTTTCTGTATATTAGATAGATCAACTATGTCTCTCAGTCCTGAAGAAATGGTCTTAAATAGTAGGTGTCCCCTGGGGTCCAGAAGAGCAATCCTCCCAGGATCACCAGAACCAGGCTCTCCAGAGCTCAGGGTAGACCCTGTGTGATCTGTAGGCACCTTCTTGTGGCTGGGCTCTAGCTGCTGCAGGGTTGGTGGTGACCAGGGTTGTAAGGACCTTTTGTGGCTTTTGTGCTTGTACTGGAGTCTGTGGCAGGTTCCCCCTCCTCCTGGTGTAAGTCACTTAAAAAAACCTTTTTTTCAAATGTTTATTTATATTGGAGAGACAGCGTGCAAGTGGGAGAAGGGCAGAGAGAGAGGGAGACACAGAGCCTGAAGCACGTTCCAGGCTCCGGGCCATCAGCCCAGAGCTGTATGCGGGCTTGAATCCATAAACAGTGAGATCAAGACCTGGGCTGAAGTCAGATGTTTTACTGACTGAGCCACCCAGTGTGTGATTCACGTTGAGGGGCAGCAGTCCAGGCCAAGGCTATTCACCAAGTGTGGCAGGGCATAGTGGAGTCACAGTGGGGACTACCCGTCCTAACTGAGGCCACCTCCTGGGTGTGGCAGAGTGGCAGCCATGTGGCTGGGGCAGTTACTGGTCAGTTGGGTCCACAGGGGAATGTGGAGGTGGAGTGAGTGGTGCTAGCAAGGTAAACGGAATGTGTCAGAGATGGCACCCACCAGTGCTGGCCCAGCTAGATAGAGGGAGAGTAAAATAAAATGATACCTACCAGCCTTCCCTTCCTAAAGAACATTCCTACACATCCCTGCTTCTATTGTCCAGGCCTTAAAATTAGTCAATAAATCTCTTTCACATATGGCCCAGGCACTTTCCAAACTGCTGCCTCTGTGATAGGTCTTGGTATGAGTCATTTGTGTTCAAGCCCTTGAAAAGTAGAGTTTTGGCTTCCTATGGTTTCTGGCTTTCTTGAAGTTAATTAAACCTTACTGGTTTTCAAAGCAAGACATGATTGGGCCTTGTCTTCCTGCTTCACGCCCCTACGGCTGAGGCACCTGATGTGGAGCTTGAGCCCCTTACTCCTTAGGGAGTGCCTCCTCTCTGCGCCAGGGATGTGGGTCCTGACTGCACCATGTCTTTGACCTTTCCCCTCTTCTTAATGTGGCTTCTTCTTTATATCTATAGTTGTTTCAGAGCTGCTCTGCTGGTCTCTAGGTTGTTCCCGGAGAGAGTTGTTATTATGTAGTTGTTTGTTGTGTCTGTGAGAAGAGGTGAGCTCAGGGTTTTCCTTCTCTGTAAACTTGGCCCCCTCCTATGACTTCTTTTTTAAAAATACCGAAGCATCTGGCATAAGTCGTTGTCGTAGAAAAGTCTCGAGTCACATTCACCAACATTAACCTAAACTGTTATTGGGACAGAAGTACTGTAGTGACATTGCAAAGATTTTGAGTAGGTCCTTGGACAGTCCTCAAACATACAGGATGGGGGGGGGGTGTGGAGGGAGGGAGGGTGAGAGAGTGGCAGGGAGGGAAGGAAGAAAGCAAGAGAGAGGGAGGGACTTTTCAGCTTAGTTTCTGATATTGAAACTGTATTTACTTTGTTCCTCATTTTGCATATTTGGTTCCCTACTAGTTTCTCAAACATATTTCCTTTCATCATCCTTCTCTTTTAAATCATAAACTGTGAAACTTTGATATGTTTTACCAGCTGTCTGTTTCCCAGGGTTTGTACTTTGTCGATATGGCTCCATTCCCAGCATATCATAGAGCAATTATTTTCTGACACATTCTTAAAAAGAAGCTTAAACACAAGGCCGTGTACAAACACTCGAAATGTGAACAAGCAAATACACATGAATCTTTATCTCCTTTGATGCTTGGCACAGCACCTTGTATATGGTTGAAACCAAATTAATTTTTGAAGTGCATGCTGAATAAGGCAGATTTGGGATTGCATCTTTTTCTCTTGCTCCCTATGCTTCTCTTTTATGTCAGTAGAGGCAACAGGGTTTCCAGTACACAATATCTGGGTTCATATAGTTGAGTGGCCCTGGGAACATTATTGAAGCCTTCGAATCCTTCTCCTGTGGTTCCAGTACTTACATGGGAAAGTCACCGAGCCTCTCCAGCCTTAGTTTGCTCAACTATAACTTGGGGAGGATAATAGTGTTATGCCCGAATCGCGAGTCCCCAGAGACCTCCAAGGAGCTGGCACCGATGCAAGAACAAAAGGGTCTTTATTACAAGCTCGAGCAGGGGCTCACCCGCCTCCCGGCGCAGCAGCAGCAGCAGCAAGGTGAAGCCCCGAACAGTGGCGAGCAGGGGTTTTATGGGGGAAGGGCGGGGGGTGTTACTGTGCACACGTTGTACGTTTTGCATCATTACATAAGCGCCAGTCATAATTGTACAGCACCCATAGTAACAGCATAGTAACCGTTTTGACCATTCAGTATCTGCAAGGCGTCCGTTACATTTGGCGGGACCCAATCATGACCTTTGAGAGGCTTTTAAAATGACCAATTATGAGGTGGGCTCAGAGAATCTACGCTGGCTTCTGCAAGCGGTGATTGATTGGCAAGTTTGTACAAAGTAACTACCTGCAGTTCCCAGCCCTGACTCGTCTCCAAGACTACAGGAATGTGACACATTTCTTTTGATTGGCAGATCCGAGGGCGGTCCGAGGGGGGCTTCAGCTGAGGCTTTTCCTGGAACCGGGACCACGTGCAGCCTGAGGTTGTTTCTGATGGAGGACTTAATTTCAGGCTCCTCAATAGCACCTGTTTCATGTTTTATGAGGATGAAATCAGAATCTTTAATGGGATTAAAACAGTACTTAACACATATGAAGCACTCGTTACGTTTTAGCCATTATTATTAGTTTGACCATCTCCATCTCATGGGATTGAGAGAAAGTAATGTGCACCTCAAGTTCTGTCCATTATAGCGTAGATGTTTAATAACTAGTTGTTTTCTTGCGCCTGTTCTCTTCAGTTACTCACTGAATTGGTTTTTTAAATGTTTATTTCTTTATTTTGAGTCTGGGGCTCATGAACTGTAAAATCATGACCTGAGCCAAAATTAAGCATTCAGATGCTTAACCGACGGAGCCACCCAGATGCTCCACTTAGTGAACTGTTAATTGGCTGTTTAAATAGAAAACAGACTCTCACAAATATTACTCAGCTAAAACCATATCTTCCATGTTTTTTTATTGTGGTGTGTGTATGCATGTGTCCTTATTTAATGGGATTTGCAAGCCAGTTAGAGGCACCATCTCTTAGTCACAATTCCTGGATTTCATTTCAGTAGGATGGAAATCCATGCCCTTTTTATTTATGAACATTTGTAAGCTGAGTCTGTGGCGCTAGGATTGGAAGCTCTACTGTTCCCAGTTAGAAGACTTTGGACAAGGTACTTCTCTAAGTTTCAGTGTCCTCATCAGTAAAAGGAAAAATTGTACCTCCATCCTAATGTGGTCATGAAAACTAGAGGACCATCATAATAGCAGTATCCAAAATGTATTAAGCACTTACTCTGTGCCAGGCACTGTTCTAGGTCTTGAACGTATCCAAAGCGCTTAGCGCAATGCCTGCACTCCTAAGTGCAGCCAGAATGTGGCAGGCATGAGCTCCACGTCTCCTAGCTAAGGAATCTCAAGTCGTGTTGGGGTTTGAATCCTGTCACTGTGTCTCCAAAGTGCAGGATCTTATGCCTCCCATGACCGTCAGCATCAACCTCTTCCCACCTGTGTTCCAGTCAAAGATCTCTTTGACATGAACCAAACTGCCTTTTGTCTCTTTTCAGGGGATCTCTTTCCTGTGGAATGCATGCCCCCTACTTTGTGCCTGTGAAAAGTCCTTCTCTTCCCCCAAGATGCTCTCAGCCCTGAAGCTTTGCCTGGTTACCCTCATTGGGCTTCCCATGGCATTTTGTATGGGGGTAACTTGAGAGCAGTAAACTACTTAAGTATCATTGTGTCTCTTACTCTGCACTTCAGAACCTCCCATTTAACTTATGATCATTAAGTATTTATGGGACTGATGACTAGTTATTTTGTAATTGAGGGCTTACCTTCTGCCTTTGGCTTGTAGAGTCTGGAGGAAGGATAGGAGCATGGACCCTACCACCGTTACCTGGTCACTGCCCCAGGTGAGGTCAACAGTGGTCCCTAACTTTGAGAGCTGTCAACCTCCCCCTCTATGCCATCCCAAGATAGAACCTCCCTATCTACTGCCTCCAGAGAAGAGTAGGATGGGCAACATGCTGGAAGCTTCAAGCCTCCATTGATGGGAGTGGACTGTAAAGGCCACAGGACCCCAATGGAAGACATTCACACATGCATGCACGCACGTACATGGTTGTAAATTTTGAATACTCTTTGAAACTTTGACTTGTCCTTCATTGAGCTTACTGTGAGCCAGGTCTGGAAGGGCACGTTTGGAGGAGGAAGACCTAAGCTGAGGTGTTCTAGGATGTTCAGAGCTACCTCCAATCAGTGTAAATTCTACTCATCTTAAATACACTTTTGGGGGGCACTTTGATGTAGCACCTTTTTTCCTCCACTTAAACTTCACACCATCCACCATTCCATTCCTGGGGATTTGTTAAGTGTTATAAAAGAGAAGGGGACAGTACTTGTGTGAGGGTCTCCCAGTGCTTTGCAGGGCGCATTGAATCCTTGTCTCCATTTCTTCGTGCAGACTCTGCCTCCAGAGAAACATAGGTCATAGTCCATCTCTTTGGAAAAACTGCTGCCGGGGCTGTGTGAGGCCATTAGAAGAAACGGACATTTCAAATCCAGGCATTTAAACTGTAATCCTGCTAAACAGTTTGTTTCCTGTTTTATATTGTTTGCATACAAGAGGGGGTGGAAAAATTCAGAAATGTCTTCCAGTGCATTTCCTTCCTTCCACCCCCAACCCTGCTAAAGATACAGTGTGTAGATTTCATGGTGGTAGGGTTATTCCTAAGTGCTAAATTTCTTTGCGCCCAATTCCTTTCTTGGTAGGAGTGGCATCTAGTACTTTCTATTACTACAGTGCTAGCAAATATTGGGTCCACAGGAGGTGCTCGATATGTTGATTAATTACATACTGATTTTGTACCCCAGTTCTGAGCTCTATAGGGAATGTGGACAGATATTTTGGTCTACCTAGGAAGACATCCACCTCTGTTTTCTTTCCACCTTTCCATTTCTTATCTGCTGAAAGTCAACTCTGTCCTCACAATTGAAATTACATTTTTGGTCATTGCCAAAAATTTTCATTCTGCCAAATGAAGTAGGGGTGGGGGATGAGGGAGGGGCATGAATCTCTATTAAAGGCATCTGATGCTTTCAAGCATCCATTTCTTGAATCTTCCTTTTTGATGATACCCTTTCCTGATTCTTCTATTTTCTCTCTACCTTTTCTTGCCCTGTTGGACTCCTAGTTTGAATCTAGATTTTGTCTTCAACCTTCTCTTTGTTTTCGATGCTTTCTCTTGTTGAGTTCATTCTTTGTTTTAGCTTCTCTTACTCCTCTGTAGATGACTCCACCAAATACAAATCTGGTGCCGTTTTGTCTCCTCCGTGCCCCAGCCTGTGTTTCCAAGTGCCACATCAACTGACATCCACACTTGAGTGACCCACATTTCATCACAAATTCAAAATCTCCAATGGTGGATTTTTGATTTTGCCTACCCCAATCTCCTTTCTCTTCTCAGCGATTCTGTCTCAATTGGTTAAAGCCCCAGTCTTTCTAACACAGAAATACAAATTGAGTGGTCATTAATGATATAGCTCTTTCTTCCACTTCTTATACCCGTCTGTCAAAAGTATGCCTTGAATTTGCTTCCGTTCCTCTGCGGGCACCCAGCCCACCCCGGCACTTGCTGTGCTGTTCATCACAGAAACGGGCTCTCGGTCTCCCCCCTTCCTCCTGCCTGTCCCACATCCACCTCGTGCCCTGGCTAAAGTGGCCATCACTTCCCACCTCCAGACCCGGTCCCTGATGCCTGTTCTCAGCCAAATGCCCCGGGCCTCCCAACCCCCTCCCTCTGTATCCTCTGTGGTGAATGCGTTAAATCCTTAAATCAGTATTGAGTGCCTTCCACCCACCATGTACTCAGGCTGTGGCGGTGCAGTAAAAAGAGCAGCCCAGGCCCGTCCCAGCCCTCTGCGGACCGTAGTTTTCTGAGCAAGGGAGCTCACTGCCCCTGCCTGTCCACCCCCGCCTTTAAAGTCCAGCATGTCTGATCTCCTCCTCAAAGCTGCCTTCAGCCTCTTCAACCCACAAGGATGAATCCCTTGTCTGAATTCCTATTGTCCTTGTTTTGAATACCCCTTATTCTCTGATCCTTTCATGTGTATTAGTTTTAACCACCTACCTGGGCTGTAATATCCTTGAGGTCCACTGTTTTTTATTTGCTGTGCTATCTCCAATGTGGGGGGTGTATTATGTGTCATTGTTGTAGTGGTTTTCACAATAATTACTACTCGTCTGCAATTATGTGTAATTAAGCTATAATTAGAATAATGCAATGAATCTGGTATGGCATGCAGAACTTTCTTTGTGTTTGCTTGTCGAACGAGTGACTATTTAGTACATACTTAATTGACATAAGTAATTGACTCAGTATCCACCAGCTGTAGGTCTCAGGGAAGTCACTTCTTTCTGAGACTCAGTTTCTTCATCTGCAATGCTGGGAGCCGGATGCCTTTTTCTTTTTTCTTTGTTTCTTCTTTCCCAGTCATCACTGGATGGGTGCCTTCTCTTTAAGGTTCTTCCCAGTTCCAATCCTGTGGTTCAGTTCAATTTCAGTCCAGTCATTTCTAGAAAATCTTTACTGTGTCCTCTGCACAGATTTGTTGCTTAGGGAATATAAAACAAATATGGCCCAGGCCCCGCCCTCAGAGCTTTTACCATCCATTGTAATAACAGGAAGCCATGGGGGTCTGAGGGATAGAGAACAAGGGAGGTAATTACATCACTAGGTGAAAGCGAGAGTTGATTCTAATTAAAAGCTTCCTGAAGGAGGAGAGATTTCCGTTCCATTGAAAGGAGGTAGTTGATGGCGTGGGAGTGGGAAGGCACTGGTGGGCAAGGCAGCTCTTCAGCGGTGAACCAGAGCGGGGCTGTGTTTAGGACTAACCAACCAGACATTTGGTTCTTTGCTAAATTTAGTGTGGCTACCACGCTGATGTTGTTGCACAATACAACCGGACAGTCTCCACTACATCACAGAAGTATGTGGATCTCACAGGGGTGAGCCATTTGGCTATTTGAGATGCATCCTCGGATTAAAACCATTTATTTTGGTGTGCCCACACTCAGAGGCTCATAAACCGCAGGGGAATATGTGTCCCATTGATGATACATCTGGATTCCTGTCACAACACAATATACTTAATCACCATTACCCTCAGCTAATAATAGAGTTTAGTATTAATATTTATGTTCCTCCTCATTCCAGAAAGAACTGAAGCAGTTTGCAAATATATTCACATACAACAAGCTACAAATACAAGAGATACAAAATGAGAAAATAAAAGTAGAAGTAATAATAGTGTGAGGTCAGAGGAAAACTTAAATGCTCAAAAGTTCTAAGCACTGTACCAGAGGTGGGCTGCATAATTGGGGCTCAGCATCTTAGCAACTGAGCATTTTTCCCCAAAGGAAAGTTTTTATTTATTTTTTAATGTTTACTTATTTTTGAGAGAGAGCAAGCCAGACAGATCATGAGCTAGGGAGGGGCAGACAGAGAGGGAGACACAGAATCTGAAGCAGGCCTGAGGCTCTGAGCTGTCAGCACAGAGCCTGATGTGGGGCTCGAACCCATGAACCGTGAAATCATGACCTGAGCCTAAGTCAAATGCTTGTGTGACTGAGCCACCTAGGAGCCCTCAGAGTTTTCATTTTTATTATAAAATGTGGCATCTCAAAGATCCCAGGCTTATATTCAGAGACTTACCCTTATTGATCCAAGAGATTTTGCACACTGGCCAACATGCTGTGTGCTTTCTTTCACGTTGACTGCTCTTTAAATGGGCTCATTAGGAGCAAACGTGAAAGCAAAACACCTGGCCAAGGCTTTTTGGCTGACTTTGTGTGGCTGCCTTGCTAACGCACCAGTGATTTTACTTCAGGAAACCAGTTCTGAAGTGGAAGAGAATCTCTTGTTATAAAACATAATGGTCTTTTTTGCTTCCTTTTAGAAGCTTCTCTGACTACCCCCTACCCTTCCACACACTTTCCCCCCAAACAGCTGTTCCTAGTTGTTGGCACTTGAGAGAGGCCATGCTGCCCAGAGCACGGGGGACTTGCGTGCGGGGACAGCGGAGCAGGGGGGCCGCCTGCGGGCCCCCAGCCCCGGTGTGAGTGGGCTTTGCTTCCGTTGACAGCGTGAGGCAGCACGAGCGCTATGGGCAGCTGACTCTGGTCAACTCCACGGCCGCGGACACGGGCGAGTTTAGCTGCTGGGGACAGCTCTGTCAGGGCTACATCTGCAGGAAGGACGAGACCAAAACCGGCTCCACCTACATCTTTTTTACAGGTAAACCATTTGGCGTGTCGGTGGGATTCTTCAGAATTCTGGACTCGGCCCAGAGCTCTAGGTTCCCACCGTGTGCCGAGTACCTAACGGTGGTAATCCGAGCACTCCCTGTGCGGCGGGCTCTGTCAGCGCATGTCCATTATTTCACGGACGTCTCCCAGTGCCCTCCAGGGGCAGTCCGTATGTCATTTCCGTTGTTTACATGGGGAAGCAGAGGTCTAGAGAGATGAAATCCATCCTTTGGGTCGTACAGGTAAGTGGCATTACCAGGATTTACAGGCTGTCTGATTCCAGAGCCTGTACCTACATTGGCCAATATGGCAGCCACTAGACATGTGCGACTATTTGCATTTAAGTAGAAATCTTTTAAAATTAAACCATTTAAAACTCAATTTCTGAGGGGCACTTGCCTTGTTTCGAGGGCTCCATTGCCACATGTGGCCCGTGGCTCTCCTGGACGTTGCAGACAGGAAACACGCCTCTCATTACAGAAAGCTCTCCTGGGCAGCATTGCTGTGGATGTTCAGTCACTGCGCTCTCGGGACCCATTACCGTCTCCTTTCTAGAGCCTCCACGGTCATACAATGCTTAGCTAAAGGCCTCCTCATATTTGCTCTCAGCATGCTGTGAGCTGAAATTTGGGGGGCACGATTCCCAAAGCCTGCGGGCCGTGTGGCTCCTGCCCCCATCCCTGTGCTGCGTGAAGGGCACAGACACGCACAGGTCGGAGTGGAGACCTGGTCTCGGCTGCAGTGTCAGGTATGTGTCTGCCAGGTGAAACTTGCTCCTGGAGAAGCAGACACTTGAGGAATAGCCCACTCTGCAGAGCCGGCTCAACTCTGAGGTTTGGGGTATGATGTTCTCCAACAGCCTCAGAGGTGAGGAGTAGCTTTCAGCAGTCTTACAGATGCGGCCGCCAGGAGCTACTATTGTCCTGGCAACTCTGGTAAAGCCAGACTGCGTCCTTAGTGTCCAGGCAGGAGCCTTCATGAGCCTTGTCTACATCCTGAGTCCCTCCACCCTTCAGATCTACTGTGACTGAGGCCTGGGACCCAAACTATGTTCTACCCTGGCCACTAACGAATGCTAGCAAATGTCCTGTATTTCCCTCCCACGCACACAGCTCACCAGAAGATGCATTAGCAGAGAGCACTCTATAATGTTGAAGTCACGTGGATCTCCTTTTGTTTTTGCCACACCCCTAGGAAATAAGTAGAAGCTACTTAACCATCTCTATTTTAGAAATAATGATGCAGACACTGGGACTTTAAAAGGCAAGGTGACTTGTTCAGTGTTCCATGACTGGTAATGGGGAGTCAAGAGTCAGCCCCTGTTTTTCTGACCTAGGATCTAATGTTCTTACTGCCTTAATCCATTTCTAGGACAAAGTGGTGGGTAGATTGATAGACAGGCAGAAAGACACCGGGTAGCATCACTGGTGTTGCCGGAAGAATTGCTAACAGCTGTTCACAGGTAATCCCTTCTGATCCTCATTCTGGAACGTGCTGCACAGACTTGCCCATGTGCCCTTACAGCCTTTTATTCTGGACAAGGACTGATACCACACTTCACATCACAGAATGAAGATTCTTTGCCATGGTTAGCACTGTCACGTCTTTCTAAAAGATTGGGTTTTGACTTGAAATTTTGAACCAAAGACTTCCTTCCCTTGAGCCAAATGTCCCATTAGGGTTAAGGGCTGTCTTTGAGTTTTGGGACCAGGTCCTTGTTCTTAATTTGTGGGAAGCTCTTTAGTGAATCAAAGGAAGGCTAAAATATTTATTAAACTATTTACTTCAATTGTAAAGGAACTTGAATCAAAAAGGGTCGCAGACTACTAATAGGTTGTATCATTTTCTCTTTTCTCAACCCCAAGCCAAGAGGCCAACTGGATTTTCAGTACAGGGTTTACCATTTGTCTCTCCAGGCATGGGTGGGTTTGCAAAACCAAGATGTGCTGTTGTGGAAGCTGAGCCTCCCACTGCTGGGCTCCAATTCTTTCAGAACATATGCTTCCCCACGACCCACATAGAGAAGCGTCTGGCATTCGTTATGTTTGTATGTTTCCCAGAGTTTGACTGCAAACACTGTGAAGCCTCTTTTCAACTGTTGTTCATTTGTGCAATTTTTGATTAAGCCACTGTCCCATATTATATTTAATCTTTATCTGAGAGGGTTTCAGAAGGTTTTTTTCCTTTTTATTGAAGCATAATATATACAAAGAAAACTACACAAATATACAGCTCAATAAATTATCCTCAAATGAACACACACATAACAACTGCCCAGTTCAAGGGGAACATTACCAGTGGTAGGGCTTTCTCATACCAAAAGGCTTGGGCTCCAATGATCATATGTAGTAAAACCACATTAATGAGCACTTTACTAAATACAGAGTTTGTTGAAATTTGGATTTTAATTTATAGCCTATGGGGTTTTTTTTGTTTGTTTGTTTGTTTTTGGAAATCCAAATTTCCATGTGTTTAGTTTTCTTAAAGTAATGCTCGTCATCTATTTGAAAAGATACAAATATGTTTGCAAGGGGGCATATGTAATCTAAAATGTTTAAATGAACTTCAGCAAAGTTTTTTGTTGGTGGAGAGAATCTACTACAGTTTTTTTTTTTCTGTTTGTTAAAGCAACTGGTGAGGTCACTTCTTTCAAATTGTTTTATAGTAACAAGAAGTAAGACCACATTTTTGTGTTCTAGAATTTGGATTTTTCACTTATGCTGCTAGTTTTGTTTATTGGCTCAGTTTCCTCTATAAAAACTTAAAAGAAAGTTACTTCAAAATCTTACAATGAGAAATTCCTGAAGTGCTTTTGAGCAAAAGCTATCTTTACTCCTAGAGTCTTTCCTCTCCAAATGGGGATGTGGAAGCCCAGAGATGAAGTTGATCCAACCAAGGCCACGTAGACTTACTCTGTGTGAACACATAGGTGTTGGAAATGGCATTGACCAAGGTGCCCCGTAACTAAGCCTGAAAGTCAGTTTATCCTTAAGGTGGCACACGTCACCCAGGCTGGTAGGAAGCCTTGCAAAAGATGGAGACTCATTGATCCATGACCTACTCCTTTTTGATCTCAGAGCCAGGGAAGGACCTCCATGACAGTGAACTTGGCACTCACAGCCAAAGAGCTCTTTGGCCCACAAAGACATTTGATGTTGTGTCTAGGAATACTGTCCCCAACCTCAAACATCACATGAGTGTGGCATAAAGAGGGCTAGTGAAGGAGAAAGCCAAGAATAATTATTTGTTATAATAATCATTACATAATTATTCGTTATAATAATCATTATATAATTATTCCACAGGAACATTGTGGGAAACAATGAACAAATGCTGGAGTATGTTTAAGTTCAAAGATTTCTCTTAGCAATTCCCGTAGTATTCCGTGACGCTTGCATCTAGAAAACAGAGGATTTAATGTGCCATGCCAGAAAACAAATAAAAAACCAAAACCAGAACTCTAACCCACAGCCCTTTGACCCTTCTGAGGAATGTTTGTACAAGCAGGCGAGTTCTTGTTTCTCTCATTTCTGTAAGAGCCAATGCCATCATCTAGAACTTAAAAATATAGGCAGAATTTCAGGCTATAAGAACTTCTGAGACCACAGTTAGACAAGGTGAGGCTAGTGGGTTCCTCATCTGTCCTTCCTTGATTCTCTCTCCATTAACTGGCAGGAACACGGTCCTCTGGGCTGTAAGGTCAGGCAAGGGTACAGGGCCCTCCCTTAGGCGGGCCTCTCGGAGGCTTCGCTGTGCTGGGGAGCCGCTCTCAGTGACTGAGCACAGGCTTTGGGCTAACGTCTCCAGAGTTATAGCACGCTGTTCCCAGGATTGTTTTTGGTTTTTTTAAATGTTTGTTTGTTTTTGAGAGCACAAGTGGGGGAGGGGCAGAGAGAAAGAGAGAGACAGACAGAGGATCTGAAGCAGGCTCTGTACTGACCGCACTGAGGCCTGATGATGTGGGGCTTGAACTCAGGAACCGTGGGATCCCTGACCTGAGCTGTAGTCGGAGGCTCAGCTGACTGAGTCACCCAACAGCCCCTGTTCACAGGTTATAAAACTGCTCTTAACATAAGGAAACCTGACTCCTCAGCTTTCTTAGTAGGGGAATTCGTGGGCCTGACTTGGGCTTCCACCAATAGCTTTTTGTTACCTTTAAGGAGATGGGAAGTAAAATCTTTTTTTTTTTTTTAACAAAAAAGGAAAAGCATTGAAGAGCAGCTTTTTCTATGCATAAAGACTCAGTATCTGAGTATGTTGTCAGTCTCCTCTCTGTGCCCAAAGAATGTAAAAATCCTTAAAGCACTCTTACCTTGTTTCTCCAGAATAAATAAATCTCTTTCCCTTTGCAGAGAAAGGAGAACTCTTTGTCCCTTCCCCCAGTTACTTTGATGTTGTCTACCTGAACCGGGACAGGCAGGCTGTGGTTCCTTGTCGAGTGACTGTCCTGTCAGCCAAAGTCACCCTGCACAGGGAGTTCCCTGCCAAGGAAATCCCAGCCAATGGAACAGACATTGTTTACGACATGAAGAGGGGCTTTGTGTATCTGCAACCTCATTCTGACCAGCAGGGGGTGGTCTACTGCAAAGCCGAGGCTGGGGGCAAGTCCCAGATCTCAGTCAAGTACCAACTACTCTACGTGGAAGGTAAGCCTGCGCCTACGAGTGCCAAGAGTGTAGTCCCTTCCAGCTAGCCGGTCTCAGACACTGCTCTTCCCAACCGTGGGTGGAAATTGGGGCGCACAGAATGCTGTTCTTAAAGGCTCCTTTGTTGCACTGCCATTTCTAGAATTGCCTGTGACCCTGAGCTAAGACCCCTGGACTCCCTTCACCCATTGCTCGCTCCAGTACTGTCTCTGGGTGACGGATCAGTGCTTCTCCAGATCTTCCAGCCTCTTAGAACTCTCTCTGATGAGAGCATCCTCTCTGTTGTAATCAAAATCTGTGGTCTCCTAAGGGCACCATCCCTCCCCAACTAAGGTCAAGTTCTTCTTGTGTCTGTGCCCCCTTCCTCACCCTGTGCTCTCATTTTCTGTCAGGAACCTCTGCTCCTCCGAGTCTTGTGGCCCCATCAGCTTTCTCTTCTCCTTTCCCTTCACTCCCCTTCTTAGCTCCTGGTCCTCCTCATCACTGGGTGATGTCAACATCCACTTGGAGCTATCAGCCTAGTCCACTGACCCTCTTGACCCTCCGCCTCCAGGACCCCTCCCTCAGCTGCACCATCAGCCTGCCCGCAGCCACATCTGCTCCCACATGCGAATCACACACTGAGTCAGACACTGTCGTGATGAACCACCTCATCCTGGCCCAGATTGTTGCTCAGTGTTCACTGACCCCTCTGTGTCTGTCCTCATCCTCACCACCTGCCCCTGCGCTCCCCACTGCCCCCCTGCCCTCCCCGCCCACCCAGCTTGGGTTCCAGGGCTTGCCACTTCCATGCTCTCTGCCCGCGCCCTCACCTCCTTGCCTGCCTGTTCTCCTCCCACTGTCCAGGGAAATACCGCTCTAGAGAACATGCTTGTACCCCTTCTCCATGATGAGAGCTACTGGAAAAATCCCATGGCTGTGTAAATTCAGTCTCTTCCAATTGGCCTAATTCCTCACTTCTTGAAGCAAGTGAAGTATGCTCAAATCTCTCCCTTAAACATTGAGCTTTTTTTAAAATGTTTTATTTCTGAGAGAGAGCGTGAGCAGGGGCAGGTCCGAGAGAGAGAGAGGGAGACACAGAATCTGAAACAGGCTCCAGCCTCTGAGCTAGCTGTCAGCACAGAGTCCAACACGGGGCTCGAACCCACGAACTGTGAGATCATGACCTGAGCCAAAGTCGGATGCAGACTGAGCCATCCAGGCGCGCCAAAATTGAACTTTTTAAAATGGGATCGTTTTAATGTTTGTTTATTTTTGAGAAACCGAGTATGGGGCATAGAGGGGCAGAGAGGGAGGAGAGAGAGAATCCGAAGCAGGCTTCAGACTCTGAGCTGTCAGCACAGAGCCTGGTGGGGGGGCTCAAACTCATGAACCATGAGATCCTGACCTGGGCTGAAGTCAGATGCTTAACGGACTGAGCCACCCAGGTGCCCCTGGGCTCCACTTTTCTTAGAACTCTAGTCAGAATCTTCCATGTGGGCTGAGGTGCCCTCTGCCCTCCTCCCCACTCTGCAGCCCCCTGGCCTTCATCCACCTCACCGTGGAGGCTCACACACTGTGATCCCCGGGCTGCGGGTCCCTTCCTGCTTCTCCCTCCATGCCTGGGAAGCTCACCCTTCAGGTTTTTAGTTCAAACATTGGTCCCTCAAGGAAGCCAGTCTTGCTTTTCAGACTATTCTGAACATGAAAAGCCTACTGGTCTTCTTCATAGTGCAACTCAAGTTTAACATTAACTGTACAGTTACTTGTTTAGTGTCTGCCTCCTCCAGACCATGAAGAGAGGTCCGCCAGGGCTCAGAGACCATGTCTGTGCTGTTTGCTGCTGTAGCCCCCGCTCCTAGCCCATTGGCTTGCTCAAATCTGCCATCCAAATTACTTCACTGGACTGACACCAATGAGATATTTCTAAAATGCTCTGAAGTAAAGCAAACAGATGTAGTAGTTGTAGCTTTCCTGCGAACATCCTTTTCCATTAGATTCAGACTTGACCCCTTTCCTTCTGAGGATGCACAGCACACACCCGTCTGGTCCTCTCCGCTCCTTCCAACCTGCCTTCTCTATGTTTTCTCATTCTCTCCCCACAAGCACCTTCTTCTCCCTCAACCGTTTTATTCCCTTTCTCATTCATTTCGCACTACGTTTGTCCTCTTCGCTTTATATAAACGTAATGGCTGGGCCTGGGGGAGCCGGGGGAGCTCCCCCCCCCCTTCTGGACTGCCAGTGTGCAGAGGAGGCTGCACAGGAAACCGCAAGTGATGGGACGGTGTAGGCCTGAAACTGGCTGGGAAGCTGGAAAGGCGGCAGAAATGTTGCAGCTCAGTGCGAGGAACAGAATGTGCCTTGAGGTCTGTCTTCAACCTCATACTCCTGGATTCTGTCTCCCGTTCCCTGTCTCCTTCCAGTTCCTAGAGGCCCTCCGTCAACAACCATCTTGGCGTCTTCAAACAAAGTGAGGCGCGGGGATGACATCAGCATCCTCTGCACTGTACTAGGGGAACCTGATGTCGAGGTGGAATTCAGGTGGATCTTTCCGGGGCAGAAGGTAAGGGCCGTGCCCCTGCCTCAGCCAGCTCAGTAAGTTTAGTTTTGCCCCCCAGCCACACCCTCAAGTGAAGAGATCATAACTTAGGAAGTGTGAGAAATGTGTGAAACTGTATCAGAGGCCAGGTTTTACTTGTTTTCTAAGATGTTCCAGTATATTTACAAGTGGCTTTTTTTAAAGGGCAGGGGGAAAAACAAGTGGGTTCCATCAGGCAGTTCATTGTCCCTCCCTTATGTGTTATTTTTCTTCATAACCCTTAAGCACGGATGGAGCCTGAAAGGGAAAGGAGGGGGGCTCTCTCTTTCTCCACCCTCATTTCTGGGTCATTTGGAGGCCAACTGGTCTCCCTTGGAGTGAGCTCTCCCTACGAGCTATGCTCTGTGACGAGGACATCCATCAAATGGGCATATAAACCTGGGCCCTGGCAAAGAGGTGCTGTGAGGCCAGAGATCATTTTAAAATAGACTTTCCATAAGAGCAACACCCGCACTCTTAGCCTCCGTGTCTGTTTTGCTCACTAAAATAAACAGCTTTGCCACCAACACGGAATAATCCCTTCGTTGCCAGAGAAGATTTGGCTCCTCAGACATACTCAGTAGCCAATGCACTTCTGGCTTAGTGGCTGTGATTGGTGGAAAACAACTTTCCCTGGAGAAAAGTATTTTCCTCGTAAGCAGGTCCTTGTTGTTAAAATATGTGGTCACATTTCAAAGACATCTATGATTTTCAACAGAAGTGTGTTTTGTTTTCTGTTTTATGAGCAGAAAGTGTAGTAATACTGGTACTATTACAACCCTGTTCAAAAAGAATCCAGAACACACTAGATTCCTGTGGTCGTAGCATCTCCAAAGTGACCATCTCACTTTCTAGAAATAGGGAATTATGTCATCCAGGGCATGGTGTTATCCATGCTTGGTACAACTTAGCTCCCACTGGAGTCCTTTGGCCTAGCTGATGAATTCTACCACTCCCTTCCCCAAATCGGAACCTTGGGGAGCTCTGGTTCACTTACCCAGTGAGGGCTTCAGGCTTTACTGGCTGTAAATTCTGGAATCACAGAACTATCGAGTGGGCACTGTGAGGAGGGGAGCAATTGAAATTTTTATCTAGGTTTCTTGCTTAATACTCGTTCTATGCTGCTGGGGTTCCAGAAGAATTTCATATTAAGTAGAAACTTACTTACTGAAGAGCAAAAAGAGCGCTCCCAACAGTATAAGGCTTGGGTATACTGTAAAAGCTCCCCTGTGCTATGCATACCACAGTCCTCGTGGGTTTGGCACTGGTAAGATGACCCTGCGGTGTTGGGTGAATGGGACCTGTTTATAGCAGCTTGCTGCTTCTGCTTCAGTGTGGGGGGGTGTCCTTCAACAGGATGAAAGGCCCGTGACAATTCAAGACACGTGGCGGCTGATCCACAGAGGACTGGGGCACACCACGAGAATCTCCCAGAGCATCATGACCATCGAAGACTTTGAGACCACTGATGTAGGGTACTACATTTGCACTGCTCAGAATCTCCAAGGGGAGACGACAGTAGCGACCACTGTTGAGTTTTCCTGACTTGGAAAACGAAGTCGAATGAATGGATGGGAAGTTCACCTGTGTACATGACCGGCTTCAGGGTTCTCTTGCCTAATGCTTTGCCGGAGGCTGGTGTCCAGTGCCAAACCCCACCCCCAGCCCTGTGAGTCAGACCCAGACATCCAAACTAAAAGGAAGTCTTCTGGTCTAATAATAGAAGTGTTAACTCCTCTGACAGAAAGCATGTATTTTGATTGCTTACCTACGTATATGCATTTCTACTTTTTATAAAAAAGCATAGATGTTAACAACTTTGTATACTCATTTCTATTAAATGGGCAAATTTTTGTAAAAAATACAAAATGGGCTAAGTTTGTTTTTTAGGTTGAAGTACATCCAAAAGAACTTGTTGGGGGCAATGTTCGGGTCAATACCCAAGATTCTATTCCACAATATGAGAGATATATAAATGGAGTAAAATATGGTTCAATTATATACGCAAAATGATGTGAAGGGATCAAAAACTCCCACCCTTTTCTAAGCTGCTACACCCAAAAGTACTAGTTCTAGATGAGTCATTCAGTAAGAACTACAACATGTGTTTTTTAAAACTTTAACTTTCAATATAAAGTAGATTTCTGATTCAAGAAAGATTTAGCTTCATTTGGGCTTTTTTTTTTTTTTTTAAGACCTTCAAAAATATTTAAACTTTGGCTGTTCCCATTTTCTTACCTTACGCAGCAGAAATTGTTAAAATCAGTTGAAGTTTCTCCCATACACAGAGTTGGGAACTGAGAGCAGCTTACCTGTGAGTCCAGCTCTGTGAACCAGATTTCAGCCCACGAGCAGCTGTGTGGTTGCATTAGAAGCTCCTGGGGAAACAGCTGAAGAGGAGACAAATGGTCACAGGTACCTTGCGAAAGGCTAAAAACCAGGTGACGCTTCAGAGGGTGGCACAGGTCAGACGTTGCAATCCTTAGGTTGAATATTCCAGCATTATTTATTTGATCAAAGTAAAATACATTTTCCAACACTACAAACTGAGCACAACTACAGTTTACACATCCTTATTTTTATGACGTGCCATCATTTTGCATCCTACGTGAACAACATTTGGTTTGGAAAGAAAAAAATCTTAAAGTTCTCTGTTTTGTTTCCTATCTTCTCTCCTAACGTCTCCCATTCTCCAGAGACGTTTTGTATTAATTGTGTAAGATTGATTTCCCCGGACACCTAAACAGTATGGCGGACAGCAGGGAATCGCACAAGGGTCACCATGCCGAGGAGATGGATGGCAAACCCAACTTTGGCTAATGGCATTGAAAATAACTCAGAAGGGCAAGCAGAGAGCTATTCCATAAGGTGGCAGTGAACCTAAATTCCCATTTATCGGAAGCAAACATGGAAGGTAACAGACATAATACACTGTTGGAGATTAAGGGCTTCAGACACAATCACTAATAAAAACCACCATGCATCATGGATCTCAGCTTGCCATGTAGTGTCCATGTAAATGAGGACTCAAATATCCACCTCTAGTATCCTGAAACTGTTCTTACACTATAGGGGTTGTTTGTACAGCCACTGGACAGTGACGCGGGTTCGTAAATACTGACATGCAGGGAGAGGGAGATCAAGCCACAGTGCTTCCTTCTACCTCCCTCTAAATGTATTAGAATTGGGGGAGGTAATAAGTTCTGAAGAGAAATTGAACTGCGACTTGGAGGGAGTGGTACCCATCACATCTCCCACCCACTGACTGGCCATTCCACTACCTCCTCAAGGACCGGAGGATTCCTCCAAGAGTACAGGGAAGCTTACCGTTATCTTCCCAGAATGTTTTATTAAATACTACATCAATGCCCTACTCATCTGTGAGCACTGACTCCTCCTTTAATCCATTCAGCTCGCTAATGCCTTGTTCTTCACTCTCTCCAGGGTTTCCCGACATTTGTACCATCAGATCCAGGCCGTAGTTTGTTTGGAAAGTGGTTTTGGCACCTTGATGATGAGCTGGCTCTAGAAAAGCTATTCCTTGTCCCAGAGAAGAGTAGGTAGGAGGTAGAAGGTTTGCATTTGTGGCTCTGGCGAGGAGTGGGGCGTGGAGAGGAGGAAGGGGGGAAAGTGAAGGTAATGGGAGAGCAAACAGTTTAAATCTGTGGGGATAGCTCAGGTCAAGGTAAAAATAAGGCAGAAGCAAACCCATCGGTACTGCCCTTTCCTTTATACAGATTTTTAGAAAAATTAGGTTCTTATACTTGCTGATAGCCTGAGAAAATAGATTGTAGTATAATGTTAGGTTCACGTAGGGAGGTTAAAAACCTAGGAAAAAACCGAGCTAGTATGAACTGATGCGGTTGAACACCAAGAGACTGCCGGCAAGGTATCACAGAAGGACCCAGAGCTGCAGGGACATGAGCCGGTCCAAGCTCGCCGGTCATTACCGACCGCTCCCCACTGTCAAGGGCAGAGCCAGGTTGGCGGTAGAGAGTCTTAATTCAAGCAATTGCTGCTGCTCCTCCTATGGCTTTTGCGGAAGCGCACACACTCTTCGGTGAGGGGTACCTACCCAGCCGGGTGCAGCGCTGGCCTCTCAGGACACGACGCCGGAGGCGGCAGCAGACACGGGACAGTCTGTCGCATCCACTCCACTCACACATCCCCACTCAGACCAAAACAAAAATCCCAAGGTGTCGGCGGTGAAGAACATTATAAAGGTTATAAATCTTTATCTTAACGGGCCCCTGAGTTTTCTTCCCCCCCATGCTTAGGTGGAAAGGGCAATGAACAAGCCCCTCTTGTTCCTTAAGTGCTTTGTGCAACAGCGTCCGTCTGTCCGTCCTTGCGGATCCGTTCTGAGGTCTTTGGGGAGGGGGCTCTTGGACGGGGTCCAAGTCTCCCTCCAGAGTGTTCCAGTCTCAGAAGGAGCCTCGGGGGCAGCGCCCGCCCAGTTCCAGCGTGGTCCCTACACGTCCGCCGCTGTGGCGCGTGCTCCCGCGAGTGTGGTTGGGGTCAGTCCCGCAGGCCTGTCACAGATGCTTCCGACAGTCTCCCGGCTGCCAGGAGGGGTCATCTGGGTGAGACGCCGGGGGTGGGGCAGGAGCCGGGGCTCCGCGGGGGCTGGAAGGGGGCGGTGGCGGACGTGGGGGACCTCTTAGGGCTGCACAGGTCCCCATTGTGCAGCTTCCACAGCAGCTCCTCGTTCTCCATGGACAGTCTCTTGTTGACCTTGGACTCCTTCTCCAGGGACTCCTGCAGTACAGCCTGCTCGGTGGACAGTTGCCTTGAAGACAAAAAAGAGCCACCGACCATGTGGATCTGGGTTAAAAGTAACTTGAAAAAATTCTTACCATTTAAAAAAAAAAGTATATTGGGGCGCCTGGGGGGCTCAGTCGGTTGAGCATCCGACTTCGGTTCAGGTCATCATCTCCCATCTCATGGGTTCGAGCCCCACGTCGGGCTCTGTGCTGACAGCTCAGAGTCTGGAGCCTGCTTACTATTCTGTGTCTCCCTCTCTTTGCCCCTCCCCCACTCACACTCTTGCTCTTGCTCTCTCTCAAAAATATTTTAAAAATTTATATAAAAATGTTTATTTTTGAGAGAGAGAGAACACAAGTGAGCAAGAGGCAGAGAGAGGGAGAGAGAGAATCCCAAGCAGGCTCTGTACTGTCAGCGCAGGGCCTGATGCGGGGTTTGAACTCAAAAACTGTGAGATTGTGACCTGAGCCGAAGTCAGACATTCAACTGACTGAGCCACCCAGGTGCCCCCCCAAAATTCTCACCACTGGAGCCCCCAAAACAATCTCTTGGAAACAAAAGGGAGTCCTGCATGGAGCTACAAGACGTGGCCGCTTGGCTGGTGGAGACACGCTGGGTACATGAGCCACAGGAACAGCACCTTTGGGGGTGAGTTCAGAGTGGGCTGGCTGCCCCTGCCACAAATTTCTCCCCTGCAAGCTGCTCCTGGGTGCTCCCTCTCTGGAACCACTCTAAGAGTCAGTAAGCCAAGGGCCTCGGGGATGGCTTGCCTGTTTAGGGGACATGCTGTTTGCTCCACGTCACTGTGGTAAAAGCATGGACGGCTCCAATCCTGTTTTCCACATGGAAATCAGCACCTGTTTAACCACACACTTCAACCCCATTTCCAGAGGTACGTGGGCGGAGTGTGGTAAGAACGTAACACTGGAAGGGAGGAGCTCAGAACAGTAGGGCCATTTTTACCTTGAAATTGCCATGTGCTTGTCCATCCGAGCTTTTAGTTCCTCATTCTCCTGCTGGAATCGCTTCAGTTTGTCAACCAGCGCTGTGTTGCTGTCCACCTTGGCGCAAACAAGAATGCCGACATTAATACGTTAAAAATGTCCCTTGTTCCCTTGGGCACGTTCCAGACACCAGCACATTTGGAGAGATTTAATGAAGCAAAGTGTAAAGATCTACCGACATATCTGTACACTGACATGCTGCACAAAGATTCTAAGGCAGCAACACAGAGCATCTGGATATATTTTTTGAAAACACGGCTGCCAGGCCACTTGAAAACTGGCACACCCAGGGGGTGATTGGTTTGTTCTAGGTCATACTGTTTCAGAGCTGCCCCTGAGAATTGGTGCCCTGCCCTGGGCAACACTGGAGGCTGCGACTCTTTCAGCTTCCAGGAGGGGAACCCGCGTCTGTAAGGGCACTACGGTCTCCCACACCCATTGCTGGAGAAGACAAAAATCCCCACGTCCGATGAAAACTCCTAGGAAGCCAACAGCTCACAGTTCTTGGCACTGTTTACAAGGCCTCAAATGTGGTTTCCAGTCTCTTTGGCATTTACCGCTGGGTGGCCTCACAAAGCAGCAATTTACGAGGCTCTGCGGAGCATCAGTTGGGAGAAGGGACACAGGCATGCTAGACAAAGCCTCCCTCCTGGACAGGTCAGTTGAAGACACTCTGTTCTCCTGCTGGCCTGCGCCAGGCTCAACTTTTATGGAAAACCAACTGATCAGTGGAGATATTAAAGGATAAAATCCCAGAAGCCATTTAATCACTTAACGTGATGAAGAGCTGATTACATCCCACTGACTGTCTAAAGGTAACGATGCGATTACTTGCTTAGGAGGTGACAGTCACAGCTCTGTCAAATTCTCCCTGTCTTTGTAGTGGAGGACTAATCTACTCGGATTATGACTTCTTGGTTGGGAGTCCTGTTGTCCTTAATGTTTCCTATTCTCCAGATCAACACCGAGGATAAGCCAGTCAGGTGGAATTTCCAAAAAAAAAAAAAAAAAAAAGAAAAGAAAAGAAAACCTTGTAGGAAAAAGAAAACCTTGCAATTTCCAGTAATTAATTACAAAGGAATTCAAAACAAAACATGAGGTGGGAAATCTGGAATTAGAGACTGGGCTGTGATTGGCCTGATGATATGATTTTATCCAATTCCTCATTTTATTTATTAAAAAAATTTTTTTTTGTTTATTTTTGAGAGCGAGTCAGAGCACAAACAGGGGAGGGGCAGAGAGAGGGGAAGACACAGAATCCGAAGCCAGCCCCAGGCTGTGAGCTGTCAACACAGAGCCTGACGCAAGGTCTGGACCCATGAACCGTGAGATCATGACCTGAGCCACCCAGGCACCCCCAATTCCTCAGTTTAAAGGAGAGGAAACCAGCCCTGGGGGTGTTCACAGCTAACTACTGGCAGAACTTGTTCTCATATCAAAGCTTTCCAGCTGAGAAAGCCTCCTTGCTTTCTAAGAGTCTTCTTTTCTACAAAGACTTGGTGCTTACAAATACAAGCATACTCCTTTTATTGTATTTCACTTTCTTGTGCTTTGCAGACATGACCGGGTTTTTGTTTTTTACAAATTGAAGATGTGTAAGTCAAGCAAGTCCACTGGTGCCATTTGTCCAATAGCGTTTGCTCATTTCAATGTCTCCGTATCACATTTTGGTAATTCTGGAAATATTTCCAACTTTTTCAATATGATCACATTTGCTATGGTGACCGGTCATTAACAACTCACTGGGAGCTTAGATGGTTAGCATTTTTTAAATTAAGGTATGTGCACTGATTCTTTTTTTTTTTTTTTTAAAGCTACAATGCTACTGCATACCGAGTAGACTTTTCTAGGCACTGAGAAACCACCAAAAAGTTCAACTGAGTCACTTTACTGCAATAGTGGCATTGTGGGGGTGGGAAACCGAACCTGCTGTATCTTTGAGGTATGCTTGTAAATAAAGTAACCCAGGGATTACCTGTTGTAACAACTCCTTCTGCAGATGTGTAGGCAATGCTAACTAATACCATGATCCTTCTGCTGCATGGCAACCAACAAAAATTTTTATAGATCAACAAAAATCAAGATGTGTTGGTAAGTTTACAGCAGAGGTTGTTTGTCACGTATACGGTATTTTGAAAAGTTCTGATGCGTTGTAGCATATGGGACAACAGCTTATGAAGTGGGCTGTCTACATCACTGCTGACAGCCAGATTAGCTTTATCAGGCTTGATGGAACAGGATGACCTTTGGCAGGAACTGGTATAGACACCACGTTAGCCCTGTTAATAACCCATAAGAGATCTTCTTTCCTTCCTTTAAAAAGAAAATCAAAATTTCCTAGCAATTCCAAGTGCCTGTATATCCAGATGGGGGTTTAGCCCTTACCTCCCTTCACATAGATGAAAAGTGAACCAAACCAAGAGTGACCAGCTCCCTGTTGTCCAGAGCTGGTTTGGGCACTCACTCACTCAACAATGAGTCACTCACAACTAGGGGACAAGGGACAAGCAGAGCTGGGACAGTCGAGAGCAAAGTACGCAATGGCTGGGACCAGAGAAGCTGCCTTGCCAAGCCCTGCCCTCCTGGGGAGATTCCTGGCCACCGGCTGCTGAGCCCCAGGGCAGACACTCCGCTCACACAGGGACTCGGGGGTGGACTCGTCCCTAGCCAACCCAAGGGCTCTGCCCTCGAGGCCACCAACTAAGCTTCGTTCCTATTTTTCATAATGCCTGCATTTGTCCAACCAGATTAGTTTTACTTGAGATAGCAAACTGAATTGCCCTCATGTGATTAACTTACACAGTCATCTGTTTCGGGCATAAGACACCAGCCCAGAGTTGGTGATAACTAAAGTGCTGATTTTACAATATTTTCAAATTCTTCTCTGGTGAGTTCAGATTCACAGAACTCTTGAAACAGAAGCCTAATTTGTTTGCTGTGCTTTTTCCAAGGATCCGAATGCTGTTTTACGAGTTCCTTGGAAACAATGGGTCAGAAGGCAGCACTACAGAAGCCTGGAGCAAACACACAGGAGAAAATGTACCTTCTTTTACCTTCTGCACATTTCCAAGTATCATTAAGTAGCAGGAAAAACAACTGGGCAGCTGTAGTGCAGACCCCAGTTCCTACCCCACACATGCTGTGCTATGGGGCCAAACTCTCAAAGAAACATACCAGCTTCTCCATTTTCATTAACTTGACATCCTGCTGATGCAGTTTTTCATTCTTGATCTCCAGCACGGCTTTCAGGCTTTCTAGTTCTTGCTCCAGGTACATGATCTGAGGGGTCTTCTGGAAGAGACAGAGCAGAGCAGAGCTCAGACTCATCATGTAACACACGGCGTTCAAATGCTCAACCAAGTCTTTGATTAGATTTAGAAACTTGAGCAAATAGGTACCAAGAGATATTGACCTCACGGCAGCTTCACAGAAAGGTAAAAAGAAGGGTTAAGAGAACTAAAAGCCCCAAGTCTTTGGTTCTAAGAACCTAATGAAACATTTCACCTTTGAAAATAAACATTTCAGTCATTTATCAAGACCTTAAGATGGAAAAATAGTTTACTGAAAGAAAAAAACCACCTTTGCTTACAAAACAACTCTCAGTAGGGATGAGACCATTACAAGCCCTTTGCTGGTGTTTGGAGGGAAAAAAGGCGACAACTGTTCTCTCTCAACAAAGTCAGTCAACTGATCAGGAATGGAAAGCAGTACATCTATAGTGCTCTCTGGAAAACAACAAGATGACCATAATGTCCTGAGTCTTTTGGATTTTTCTTATCATGGGACAATACCGGCCTGGCCCTGCTTCTCTTTCATTCTTTTTCTCTAGTTTAATATGCACCATTAAAAGGCTGTCCAAGGTAGGGGTGTCTGGGTGGCTCAGTTGGTTGAGGGTCTGTGTTCGGATCAGTCATGGGCACATGGTTCATGAGTTCGAGCCCTGCACTGGGCTGTGCGCTGACAGTGCAGAGCCTGCTTGGGATTCTCTCTCTCCCTCTCTCAAAATAAACAAACCTTAAAAAATAAATTAAAAAATAAAATGCTGTCCAAGGTAAAGAGGGGAGACAGCCTCTTAGAGCACACCACCAGGGTGGCATCCTGACTCCTTGCTTTATTTCCGGACATCCCAGTGAACCATCCAAACTGTTGGATACAAATGAACAGCGAAAGATCTACTGATCACATGTTGAATGAGAGGCTTTCTTAGACAAGGGTCCGTGGTGTCGATCATCCAAACCACCCTCCTGGGCCGTATTTAATGCTCTGGACCAATCCTCAGCGAAGACCAGGGAATGGATCTTCAGGGATGATCTATTCAGACCCCTCACTGCACAGGAGACCCTGAGTTCCACAACTCAGGTGACACGCTCCGGGAACGTGCCAGAGCCAAAAAGTGCCCAGGTGGGGGTCACACCCAGGTCTGCATCACCTGCACTGCTTCTCAAACTTCCCGAGTCTCGTATACTGTCGTCCTTTTCACATATGGGTAAGGTTTTTCCCCCTAAAGAGAGAAAATCCTATCTCACTTTTGTTTTGTCGAGTTTTTTTTAAAGTCTCTCTATTTTGAGAGAGAGAGAGAGAGAATATCCCAAGCAGGCTCTGTGCTGTCAGTGCAGAGCCTGATGTGGGGCTTGAATTCACTAACCAGGAGATCATGAGCTGAAATCAAGAGTCGGACACTTAACCCACTGAGCCGCCCAGGCGCCCCTACTCTGTCGATTATTAAAACTTAGAGCATCCACAGCCCTGTTCCCTGCGTCTCAGCCCACCTGTCCCTTTCTCAAATGTGCTCTCCCACAGCAGCAGGTGCCTTCACACAGGGGGAGGCAGTAAATAACCCCGCTTTCTTCAATCTGCTTCCTTTAGTTTTCAAGAGCTGCTGTAGTCCCAGGAAGCTCTTTAACAATCCGTTCCTGGAGCCATTTGTAAGGTTTACAGCCTGCCTTTCAGTCTAGATTTTTCTTTTTTTAAATCACTGTTTTGTCTAAGAATGTTCCAGAACAAACAGCTTTGAAGTTTCACTGAACATGACCTCATCTAATTGCATTCCAATGTCTAAGAGGGGGGTCCAGAGACATGAGCACAAGAGCTCACCAAGTCACCCACACACACGTGCTTCGGGCTGGCAGACTCTAAGCGACAGCATAACTTTCTGCAGCCCCGCGCGCACATGTATGACAGCGGTGACACTGAAGACAAACAGGAAAATGTTTTTTAAATTCTCAAAAGTAGGGTGGGGGCAGGGGAGTAGGGTTACAGTTCCAAGAGAAAATTGAGCTCCCAAGATAAATCTGTACTTTTCAAAAGGAAGGATTACCCCTCTGACCCACTGCTGAGACACAAAAAGGGAAAGGAATGAAGCACCTATGCTATTACAAGATGCATTAACCTCGACAACGTAAGCAGAGCGAGAGAAGCCAGACACAAAAGGCCACACAGAACACGATTCCATTTCTATGAACTGTCCAGAGTAGGTGGGTCCATGGAGGCAGAAAGTAGACTGGTTCTTCCCTAGGGCTGGGGGTGTCGGGGGTGGGGAGAGGAATGGGAAGTGACTGCTAATGGGCACAGGGTTTCTTTTTGGGGGTGACAAAATGGTCTGTAATTAGATAATGGTGACCAATGTGCAACTTGTGTACCACTGAACTGTACATGTAAAAGGAGGGGAGCGTGGGTGGCTCAGTCAGTTGAGCTCGGACTTTGGCTCCGGTCATGATCTCACAGTTCTTGAGTTCAAGACCCACCTCGGGTGCTGTGCTGACAGCTCAGAGCCCGGAGCCTGCTTCAGATTCTGTCTCCCTCTCACTCTGCCCACCCCACTCCCCCAAAAATCATTTGAATGAAAAAAAGGTGAAAAAAGGGTGAATGTCGTGGTATGTCAGTTACATCTCAGCATACCAGTTAGTTTAAAAACAAACAAACAAAAGTGTAATCCTCACATGAAACCCTGACCCTCACGGACAGTTTTCCTGTCTTCCTGCAGTCATTAGCCAAGACCCCCTTGCAATCTACTGGGCTTCACCTGTGTGTGGTGCTTAGGATTTCTAAAAAGACACCAAGAAACAAAGAAGCCACTTTAAAAATCACTCTGCAACACAGGAGAAGGAATCCAAACCCCTATTATTCCTCTTGCTGCTGAACACTTAGTGGACCCGAAAAGGCAGCTGAGCAGAAGAAAACTCAGGAATGATGGAGAAGCACACACAACTTACTAAGTTTGCTTTCTCTCTTGATATTCTTTTTTGTTCTTCTGATTTCAACTTTTCATTTAAAGCATCATTTTCACTCTTCAGATCATTGATTTGTTTCTAAAACAAACAATGAAATGTGGAACACAAGTTAACAAGCAGACACCAGAAACAGCAAATGTACACAGAAACAGTATCCAAAACACACGAACCTCAAAAATGAGGACACTTTGGGGGGGGGGTGTCTGATATTTACTCACCTCTAGTGATTCCTGCTTCTCATAAAGCATATCCTCAAGTGATTTCTTTTCTATTTCATGGTTTTTCTTGATTTCTGGAAAGAAGTAATTTTTTGAGGCAATGACATCATATAAGATCACTATATTCTACAGTTAAAGCACGCACATGGTAAGAGTTCATTAAGAAGCAGTATGGCTATCTTTCTTTATATCGATAGATGTTTTTATATGAATTAAGCTATCTGTTCTCAAATTAGCCCTACAAGGGGAGTAGGGCAGATATTTTTCCATTTTATGATGGAGAGCATGGAGGCCCACAGAGGCCCAGAGGCCTCAGGAAACACAGAGCACCTTCTCAGGGGAGGGCCCCAAACACTGGCCTTCACCCTTCTGCTCTGGAATTCCTCTGCACTTTGCCATTTGCTCTTCACGACCCAAACAGAAGTCTAAAACACTCCCCATTTCAGAGGCGCCTGGGTGGCTCAGCTGGTTAAGCATCGGACTTCAGTTCAGGTCATGATCTCGTGGATTCTGAGTTCAAGCCCCACATCAGGCTCTGTGCTGACAGCTCAGAGCCTGGAGCCTGCTTTGGATACTGCATCTCCCTCTCTCTTTGCCCCTCTCTCCCTCACTGTCTCTCTCTCAAAAATAAAATAAACATCAAAAAAATTTAAATCAAGCCGGTTTCTAGCAGGAAGGAAGAACAGTTTACTAAATGTATCCTGGGCCAGTCACTTTTACATGTTCTCTCTCTAACTTCACACAACTCTATTCTTCTGATGAGAAAGGCCTTTGCCAAAGGTCACCCAGCCAGTTCCTAAACCCATGTCCACATGCTGCTCTGGGGGAAACATGGAGCTCGGTGTAACGACTTCTGTTGTAGCTATACTCTTGCGTTCTGAAAGCAACGGCCCCTTCTTCTTCTCCTACTTCCAACTCTTCTGTTCATGAGAAAACAATTTTAAAAAATTCTTTCTTGATTCAAAAAGTGCCATCTACATTTCACAGCATCATTGGTGTTCAAGAGAGTTGGTGAGCAAGTGTGCTTAGCATGGATCCTTTACTGTGGCCAGGATGTAAACGAACACTTTTAACCTCCCAGGACCTCAAGTGATAAAGAACAATACTACCACAAAGGTCTTTACTTTCTTTAAAATTCATCTGTTTCTTAACAGGCTGGCATTTGTGACAAACTATTATTTGCATCCTAAGGGAAAAGGCATGTGGTAACAATGAACAATGCAAAAAGAAAGCAAAAACACTCCAAACTGAATACCACTGGGTATTCTCTGGAAAGGAAGGTTATGAATCATTTCCGTTTTAAAACATATCATGCTGTTCCATTAGATCTGATTCTATTTTTTTTTTTTTTAAAGCATTCTTGCCTGAAAGGGAGTTTTCATAGGCTTTCTTCAGCAATTCAATTTTCTCTGAGTGGCTAGCTTCAATTTCCAGCTTTGAAGTTTCATGGGCAGCATTTAAGTTGTCAAACTAGAAGTAAAAAAAAAAAAAAAAACAGAACCCAAACAACAGTTCACCAGTAAAGTTAAAAGTCTTAACTTGAACAGTAAGCAGCAACATTAGGAGACTTGATTTATAAGCTTGCATTCAAGGGCTGCCCAACACAGGGAAACACCCACCCAGCTGGGGTCTGCCACTTGCAATTCTCCAGTCTGTCCCCCCTGGGGAGCCCAAACACACAAGTTCTCCAGGGTTCACCGAGGGAAATAGCCTAGTCCATCCTAAGGAATGAGGATATATTTCATGGTGATAGGACCATGTAAGATCCACGCCTGTCATACTGGCCTTTATAGCCTCAGTCCCTAGCACACGCCCAGCGTAGGCATTCAGTAAATATTGGCTAAATGAAAAGCTGGTTTTAAAGGGAGCAAGAAAATTAAAGACGAGTTTATGATATACTATTATGTGAAAAATATGGGTTATTCAATGCCGTTTTAAAAAAGAAGAAATGCAAAACCATCTTTTTGCAATATAACATCAAAATGTTCACAAAGGGATGATGTTCAGGTAGTAGGATAAAGGATGTTTTTGTTTGTTTGTATTTTTTTTACTTTGCTTTCTTTTTTCTTCCTTTCTTTGACTCAATATTGCTTTGATCATAAGGGAAAAAAAATCACTGAAAAACCCCTTTTCACTTATTTAAACAAAGAGAAGTTAAAAGGTAATTCATCATCAAACAACAATTAGAATTTAAATAAACGGCCATGACCAAGAACATGTTCAAGCTCCGAAAGCACAGACCTGCTCTTGCAATTGGTTTTTGTACTTCTCTGCTTCTTCAATGTAAATGTTCTGGAGCTTTTCACACTCCCCTGTATAAAATTCTTTAAGCCGATTCTCCAGCTCTGTTAGGTCAGTCTGGTGCTGCTGGTTTAGCTTCTGGACAAACCCTTCGTAAGCTATTTGCAACTCATTTCTGGCTTTTTCTAATTTCTCACAGGTAGATGAAGCAGTGACTGAAAAGAGATGAAAAAGGTTAAAGATATTTAACCTGCTAAGTGTCCTAAAATCATAGCATTTCAGGCATAGGTGTGAGGACTCTGGAAACATTAACACAGTACTCTGAGTAATCAGTTCTCTCTTGACCAGACTTTCAAATGTAATAGTATAAAAGTGAACAATAAATAAGAACAAGAGGAAATGGTCACTGGCAACCCTCCACCCCCCAAAACCAAACAAAACCAAAAACAAACAAACAAACCCCACACAATCATCTAGCAAGAAGTAACAGAAGTACTTGAGAAGAACCAGGTTTCCAAGGGAGGATCACCCTTTTGTGTGTTGACCAATCAGTGCGGGGGCCATAAGGAGAGGAGGCTCTGATTGGCTGAGGCGTTTCTAAGGATGGCCAGCCAGTAGGGAGACGCTAAGACACAGAAGGAACAGGGAAGACCAGAGAGAAGAAATAAACGGATAATAAGCTTCCACTTAATTTGAGCTGTTTTCAAAAGTATAGTAATAAAAGCAAAGTATCAGAATATGTTGAACACAAATCACCAGAGCATAAAAACTTCAGGAAAAACACATTTTAAATGTTATCATGTATATATATCATATATATTGTTGACATACATAGGTTGATATTTTTAAAAGGCAAAGTTACCTGAAAAACAGAATTTAAAATCAGAGCATCTTACTTCACCACCACTACTGAAAACACATAATTATTAGGAATACATTTCAGATTTGCACGTAAATGCATATAACACCAAGCATACTATCATAAATCCTGGAAGATCTCTATCATTTCTCAGAAGCTTGACTCTGGATCTTTTTAACCTTCTTTCAGTGACATTCAATACAGGTGAAAATAGTGCTACTCTCTCAGGAGAATGCATGTTCTCAATATCCTAAAGCACCCACAGACTAATACAGAGTACTGGTAAGTCTGTTGTTAACCCTTACCTCCCTTTTGGCAAGGAATATAGATTTCTGGAGTCATGGAAAAATAAAATTGTTGTAGGGAAGAGAAAAGGACAGTTTAGTTTACTGATCATTCTAGCTAAGTAATGCGGAACTGGCTGGTTTCTGGGACGTATTTCCAGCAAGGAGGTAGATGTGCCTTCATGGTTTCTTGGGAATATGCCATGTGGCAGTAGAAATATTAGTCACTTATCCCCTATTAGTATTCCTTCAGAGGCAAAATGGACCATATTGAATAATGACAAGAATAGTTTCTGCTAAAGAGAACCATTAAAATTCAAATATATCCATAAATACTTACTGAAGGGGAAAGGAACATAAAAAAAATAAATAAATAAAACCACTACTCAGTGAATGGGGTTCCCCATACATGTTATCTCATCTACTCCTCCCAGAAGTCCTATGAGAATGGTATTACTTAACGAATAAGGAAACCAACAGATAGAGTACATAATTTGCCTATAAGCACACAGCTAAGTCAGTGGGAGGAGAATGGACTGGGGTAAGCAGTTTGGATTCTGATGGTCTATATCCGAAGCCCGTCTGTGCTTCTCCCACCCCACATGGAGTGGTGAGAAACAACATGGAGCCTCTCCTTGGGAGGCTCACTGTCTAATTGAGAAGACATACACTTCTGAGAAACAGTAATACAGGGCAGTACCTAAGGATCCAATAAATAAGCACTCAAAGTAGTTTATACTCAGATACAATGGTATGTAAATTTGGGTCTTAAATTTTTTTTTAAGTTGTGATACCATGTATGTAACATCAGTACCTCAGATAAATAGAATCATACACAGTCTGTCCTTTTGTGCCTGGATTATTTCACTCAGCAGCACGTCTTCAAAGTTCCTCTGTATGTTGTGGTCCATGTCAGAATTCCCACCCTTTTTAAACCTGGATAATATTCCATTGTGCATACAGACCACCTTTTGTTTATGCATTCATCTGTCAACGGACACCTGGGTTACTTCCCCCTGTGGGCTGTTGTGAATGCTACTGTTATAAACACGGGCACACAAACACCTGTTCACGTCCCTGTCTTCACTTCTTTTGAGTGTGTACCTGGGAGGTGACTTGCTGGATCATGTGGTAATTCTGTTATTATCTGAGGAAACACCATCCTGTTTTCCCAGACATCTACATCATTTTTACATTCCCACCACGAGTGCACAATGGTTCCAATTCCTCCACACTTTCACCCAAACTAGTTTTCTTTTCTTTTCTTATTTTTTTTTTTTTTTAAGCCATCCTAATGGGTGTGAAATGACAGCTCACTGTGGTTCTGATCAGGATAGTTTGTTTGTTTTTTTTTTTTTTTAACTGAGCCATGTGACATAAATCCCATTCTGACACTGAGGGTGAAAACTATTCTACCATGAACAAAGGTGGGAGACTGCACAGCGTGCCTTGGGGACTAGAACTTTCACAAGGCAGAACAGCTGGAGATAAGACCCAAAGAGGTAGATGGAGGCCAGACTATGAAGGTCATCAAACAAACACTGACAATTCAGTCCCTTGAAACTACATTTTGGAAGTTATTTTTCTTTAAAAGAGTTTAGTAAAAGATAATGGTTATGTTGATGGTTACACCATACTCTTCTGACTTTTCCTTTTTATTGTACTAATTATTTACCAAAGGAGGGGGGTGGAGAAATGATTCAAGGAGGCAAATATTAGTCAGATAGGTACACACAACATTAGCTTCCACTAACCTTCCCAAGTATACAAATGCAATGATGGCCCCACAGGCTTCCCTGTGGGAATCCACATGAGAATGCTCTATCAAAGCAGACGACTGAAAAATATTTTGCAAGCAGTCAATGAGGATATCAAATAGCTTTCTTATTGGTTTCATGCAGCCTTTACACTTAATTCTCTTGGAATTTCAGAGATCAGCCAAAAAAAAAAAAAAAAAATAGCATGATCCCAGCCCATTTGAATGCTCATATCAGAGACAGAAACGTCTAAGTGAACCAGAAACTAGAAGATCTTCTATGTGAAGTTAATAGTTTGCTAACACCCACCAAATTTTAATACATATGTTTGTAATGAAACAACGATCAATATGCATGTATATCTACAGTATATCTGACTTTAAAATCAAACAGGATATAAGGAAATCCTCTCACATTAGCCACCGGACAGGGTGTTTCCTATTTAAAAAAAAGAAAAAAGAAAAAAGTAAAGAAAAAACAGAGGAGAAAAAAACGCTTCAAAGTGTTTGATTTTGTTGGCCACTGTGAGCACGGCGGAGGGAAGGCAGAGGGACGAGGAGAAGGGAAAACAGGCCAGAACAGGGAGAGAAGGATTCACCGCTGTGGGTACAGCCGTCCCGAGTGTGGGCTCAGCCCCAGGTGGTGACGTCAGCCCGCAGCTGTGCACAGACCTTTGCTCCGCTACTGGCCTGGGGTGCTGTGTGGACAACAGCTGGACCGAAATCACCCCTCACACAAATAGCTTTACTGGGAATTAACTGGCCTGGGCTCCTAAAGCAACATTTATTTGGCACAAAGGTTCTCGAAATACTTTTTAAGGACACCCGTGTAACCATCGCATCAAGGGTGCGGAGTGCTCCTTTCCACCAGACACGCACCCAGTGGAGGGAGAGCGGGATGTCACCTGGGCCCTTTCCTTGTGCTCATGACAGGTGAGGAGAGCTCTTTAATGCCACCTGTGCTCGCTCCTCCTACTTGTCTCAGCCTGGTCTCGTCCTCGCTTACGCTCCAGAATCCTACTCCCTTCCAGACAATGAGTCAGGCTCCCAGCAAAGCCAGAATAAAACAGAGGATCTTCCAGAATTTCCAGCAAGTGAGCAATGGGTTTTCAGTGTCAGGTGATACTGTTTTCCAGAAGTTGTCGCACAAATACAAAATCCAAACAGTACAAGGAATCTTTCTGTCCTAGTGTCTAAATCCTTCAATTAGGTGACTGGTCAGAGCAGGTCAGTGACTAAGGGTGACACAGGCCACTGCCCGTGGAAGAGCCGGCGACTTGTAACTTTTGTACACGCGCCGGTGCGCTGCAAAAGTTACCTCCAGCGTCCACCTTAGAATGGGAAACAGACTTCAGAATTAGGAAAGAAAGAAACCAACTCATTTACAAGATCAGCCCCAAAGCCGCAGGCCATGTGACAGGCCAACCTTTTCACCCTGGGACAAACCACACCCGCACCAACTTCTAGGACCACAACATAGTTTAAGCATATAGAACTGAGCAAGGAAAAAACATTTCAGAAAAATGGAGAGATGCTTGAATTTTCTCCATTTCATATAACTGTTTGACCGCTGGAAAAGGCTCCATGTTAGTCAATTATAACCTCTGAAAAGTAGAGTGAGATTCATCCTGGTTCCTTTACCCATTATCCCCGAGGAGCAGGTGCGCAGCTATTACCTAATTAGTCCCGGGGGCCTTTTCTAATGGGGGAGGCTCGACTTGTACTCTCTCCATTTCAGAGAAACCAATTTCCCTCCAGTGATTGATAAATGCAGTTTACAGAGAAAAGCATCACACAACCATGGCCCTACCTTGGTCATGATCTTCTAAAATGATACAGACATTCTTTCATTCTTAGATCTGGGTAGCATGCTTCATCACCAATCCCAAATATTTCAACTCTCAGGAACACAAATAAATGTCTTCACAGAACAGAGCTGACGTAATTAGATTCTACTCTCTGTCACGCCCTTTATCTGCCACTTGATTTGAGCAATCTTTTTAAAAAATGTAGATAATATTAGGAGCTTCTCCGCAGGATTAAATAAAGTTACACCCGTGAAGGCCCTGACCCAGTGGCTAATCAGAGTCAGGATGCAATAAATGTTCCTATTATTCTTACCCGCCTTACAAAAGACCACCTGTTCAAATGCGTGTGAAGAATCTTCAATCCCGAGACGCACACTTGGGGTTCCATGACACAATGTGACAGTTAAAAAGCAGCCTTGTTGCCTAGCATTCAAAGCTACATACACGTGCACACACTTTAGGGCCGTAGTGCGACTGTTCTTGGTATTGGATGTAATAGAGCTTCCCCCACTTTTAGGTGATTTTTATCTAAACTGGACATAAAGTATAGAGAAGAAAGGGAAAAATAAAGAGGAGGAGGTAAGGTCACATGGAAATCACACACATTTTCATGATGCCACGTAAGAGATTGTGACAGAAAGAAAAGATGAACAGGAAAATAAGACGACTTCATTCCCCAATTGTACACACACACTTTCTCTAGATGCTTCTGTGCTGTGGGGACAACCTGCTTTAGCCCCTGGCCCATCTCTCTGTGGCCACCTGGGAAGTCAGACACCTGCTTTTTAGTGCTGGGCACCTTCACTCCTTTTTTACCAGCACACACTTCTCAAGGAAAATATACTTGCTTCTAAAAAAAAACTTTTAATCATGGACTAATTTTCAAGAAAAGGTACAAAGATAGTACACAGAGTTCCTGTACCCTTTCCACCTAGCTGCCCCAAACGTTAGCATATTACATAACCATGGGACATTTGTCACAATTAAGGTTTTGACACTGGAAAAATACTAGTAAATATATGATAGACTTCTTCTGGATTTCACCTTTTTTCCATTAATGTTTAAGAAAAAAATTTGTTATAAAATAATTTTAAGACTTTTTAAATGTCCAGGCTCCAACATGTTAGCACAGAGCCCGAAGCGGGGCTTGAACTCACAAACTGCGAGATCATGACCTGACAGATGCCCCTATAAAAATTTTGGATCTTCAGAGAAGCTGCAGAGAGAGAATAGTTTCTAGAAGCCTCTCATCCCTTTTCCCCTAACATTAACATGGCCCATCACCCAGGGACACTGACGAAACTAGGAACCCAACATTAGCAGAGAATGATGAACTAAACTCCAAACTTTGTCCCTTCCTTCTGTTCCTGTCCAAGATACCACATTGCATTTAGTTGTCATGTTTCCTCAGTTTTCTCTGGTCTGTGAATGGGTCTTTCTTTTTCTCCCCCTGTAATATTGACAGTTTTTAAGAGTCAGGTATTTTTAGAATGACCCTCAGGTTTGGCTGGTCATGTTTTCTCTGCATAGTCCATTGACCCAGCAATTCCACTAGTAAGATTTTATCTTACAGGTATGTTCCCACACATATAAAACAAAGGACATTTGAGGTTATCCGCTGGAGCCTTTCCGTAACAGCAGAACATCAGAAACCACACATGTCTACCAGGAAGGAACTGGTTAAATTATCTGTGGCATAACTATGTGAGGGAGTAAGATCATTTAACAGGTATTAAAAAAGACTGATCAAGTCCTTTATGTATTGATCTTTAAGAATGTTAAGTGGAAAAGCAAGGTGCAGAAATGCATGTAAAATATGCTCCCATCTGTGTATCAGAGAAAGGGAGGGGGGACCCAATCTATAGCTTATCTTACTACTCCTGTACCCCAGCCCCCGAGCCATGAAGGGGAACACTCAGGACACACTGCCAGGTTGACTGACTGACTAGGTAGGTTACTCTCAGAAACCAGGGTCTGTTTAAAATTGGAGCGTGTAATATAAATGAATAAAGTAATCAAAAAGCTATCTTTAAAAAGTAACTTTCTACTTGGGGGAAGGCAGCATCCTACAAACAACAGAAGGGTAGGTACCAAGACTATCCAACAATGGGATATTCTAACTTTCCACATCTCATTTCCTGGTGTGCAAGGCAGGAACGAATACCACCTGCTCTGCTAAACTTAGCATTTGGTGATGACTTTGTAGAGCAACAAATCTTCTCAAGGTGTCTGACGAATGATCAGCTCCTCCTAAGAGTTCTGGGTTTTGCTTTCCAAAATGTACTACTTTTTCATGTTAGGAATCTACTTTTACAAAAAAATGCCTGCACCCTCAGTTCTCCCATGAATACCACCACCTTACTTTTAAAAAACTGTTTCGCACTTTTACCAAGTGCTCTAGTGTTTATTCTCTCATGTAATAGGATAGCGTTTTGAGTTAATAAAATAGGTATTATCTTAAATCTCATTTTACTGGAAAGGGAACTGAAGTAGCAGAGTTGGGTCAATCTTCTCGACCTTTTCTTTTTTTTTTTTAAATGTTTTATTTATTTCTAGGAGAGAGAGACAGCATGAGCAGGGGAGGGTCAGAGAGAGAGGGAGTCACAGACTGAAACAGGCTCCAGGCCCTGAGCTGGCAGTCAGCACAGAGCCCGACGCGGGGCTCGAACCCACGAACCGCGAGATCATGAGCTAAGCGAAAGTCGGAAAGTCGGACGCTTAACCGACTAAGCCACCCAGGCGCCCCCTTCTCGACCTTTTCAAAGCAGGTTCTGCACCACAGAGCCCAGAACCTGATCTGCATGGCCATTTCCTCAGCCTGAGATGCAGAAGAGAGAATTTAATTCATACGTACAATGGATGCCTAACAGTATTAGGGCTGCTTTCTCTTGTGGAAGCTACAGAGACCTCAAGGCAGGTTAAAAGAAAAGAAAAAAATATCTTTTTTCCTCTACACTGATGAGTTCTGACAAAACCTTACGCAAGTGGGGGGCGGTGATCTGGCCACACCAGCCAAGCTGAGAACACCAGTGCCAGCTGGGCCCCCATGTGGCCTGTTCCCCCTGCCCACACAAGTCTGAAAAGGCTCTGCTGTTTTTCATCTTATTCACTGGCCAACAACATGCTGCAAAACAGATGTTCTCATAATCACAACAGCAACATTCCATGGACCAACGAAAACATTCAGGCATGAAAGTGGATCGGAGATGCAAGCACGGCCGAGTAATTGACATAAGGCTCTAAGCTTCAGGCCTGAGAAAAATCAGTTAGGACGTTAAAGAAATCACACTGAAACCAAAGTAATAAATTTAATGTTAAATGTTCCTCATGCTTCATTTTTAGAATACAAGGCTTAAAAGGGCGGGTTAAGTTGTTGATGCTCCTAACATTCAGAAGCCTATGCACAAGAACGGAGTCAATTCAGGTGGCACTATTTGGCATTATTGTTTACTCGTTCATTGTGCTCACCTGATTCCTACAGACGACATAAAAGAGACGACATTCTGGACAACTAGCATGGTGTCCAAGTGTAGTCCAGGGAGCACCTACATGTTAATCACCTGAATGGTTACTGAAACTGGATTGCTGGAGGGTGCCTGGGTGGTTCAGTCAGTTAAGCATATGACTTGATTTCCACTCAGGTCCTGATCTCTCTGTTGGTGAGATCGGCCCTGTGTTGGGCTCTGCCTGCTTGAGACTGATTCTCTGTCTCTTTGCCCTTCCCCCACATGCACACATGCAAGCTCGTTTTCCCTCTCTCTCTCTCTCTCTCTCTCTCTCAAAATAAATAAACTTAAGAAAAAGAAAGTGGATTGCTGGGCTCTGTCCCCAAGCCACCTGAGTCAGAACTGTGAATCAGCATTTTAGCCTAGTCTATTTTATTACACAGTGAAGTCTAAGAGCCACCATTTTGGACAAATGACATGAGTCAAAACTGGACAAGGACAAGCTAGGACAAGGCCTTCCAAACCGATGCCCCTGGTTATACTGTGCATCTGTACATGTGACAGTACATGACCTTTTACTTACAGACAGAGCCACAAAGTCTGAATTTAGGATAGGTGGGCGTGGATAGGGATAAATGTCTAAGTCTGAGGTGGTATCAAAACCATCTTCAATCAACTCAGTGAGAGAAAGAATTCTCTTTTGGTATACAGTTAGTTTTCATTACATTAATAGTTTTTTCATTAAATCCCACTTCAAAAGTCACTTCTGGAATTCTGCAACTCCAAAGTGACCTAACTGTAAAGAGTTTTAAAATTACTTTCAATGCACAGCCGTCAAACGATAACTGTAGATAAAACTAATGAAAGAATTAACACATTCCCCAAGGTGTGTGGGGGCCACGAGCTCATAGACACCAGTTAAGTGTTGATTAGACAATTTATAGCTTGCTTTTGGCAAAGCCAAGTCACTTTTCCCTAACTGATAATACCAAGTCCTATTTTAATCTAATACTTCTTGAACTCTTGAGTCAAATAAAAAGATTCCAAAAGTCATTACCATTGCAAAGGAGTATTTGTGTCACATGATTTTCCAACCTTTCAAATATTTCAGCACGCTTTCCCTATTTACATGGAGTTTGCTTGTCTAGCTATATCCTACTAGGTTCTTAGGCCCTTTGCTCTCTAGCTGCTTGGCCTCAGGAAGGTAACTTCACTTTTAAGCCTCAGTTTCTTTTCCTTCCTTCCTCTTTCCCTTCCCTTTCCTTTTTAATAAATACGAACCAGCAGACTTCGAGCTGAATACTATGGTCAGGAAAGAGAGGGCACTCAAAAAATGTTACCACAAAACCCAGCTCCTAATTTTTAAACACACAGGAAAAAAAATCAACTAATTTTATAATTACAGGTATTACTGCAACTCTTCATGAATTAAGGGTTCAAATCCCACTTGTGTCATTAAATAGAAACAATCAGGACAGATCTATAAAAAAGATCTGCATTAGCTGAACAACTTAGTACAAACAACATTAAGTTTATAGGAGTGTGAATAAAGGCATTTCAAGTTTTTGTTTTTATTTTTTTTAATGTTGGTTTTGAGAGAGAGAGAGCAAGCTTGTATGTGTGTGTGGGGGGAGGGGCAGAGACAGAAGGAGAAAGAGAATCCCAAGCAGGATCTGCTCTGTCAGCACAGAGCTCAAGGTGGGCTCAAACTCCTGGTATGTGAGATCATGACTTGAACTGAAATCAAGAGTCAGACACATAACTGACTGAGCCACCCAGGTGCACCAAGTTTTTGACATCTAGTTCATTTGACCAAATACTTAAGTCTCAGTAGGATTAAGAAAAAAACCAAACTTAAATAAAAATCAATGGAAGTTCTTTAAAAAAGATGTACATTAGCTATTAGTTATGACAGGTAGAAGTTTTGAAATAAAAATACCTTTTCTTCATTAACTTAGATGAAAATGTGATTATGATTAACATTAACAAAAAACAATAGAAGCCCCTAAAGATCATAATTATGGTTCTTTATTATACCGGTTTTGATCCAACACGATTCTTTAAAAAAGAAAAAAATCAGAGTGACATGTTTATTCTCTATCTCAGAGGCCAAATGTTTGCTGAGGACACTGTCCATTAAATTGAACTGTAATCTATTTCAAGAGCTGACACTTTCAAAATGATCTAACTGGGATTGTCAGACATAATTACAAAATGTTCCCAAGAGAATTATAGCTCACCTTACTTATTATTCATTCTTAAAAACATACATGTTATTTTTAAATGGTTTTGTAGGAAAACATTTCTATATAAAAAACATTAAATATTAGCATATTATACATATAAAACCAACTTTCTCTGGTTATCATCTTCAATATGAAAATCATTCATTCACCCAAGGACTAAGTGCCAGGCACAAGGTATCAACTGGCTGAGCTACAAAGGTGAAGGAGATAACTGCTCTTGAAGGGCTCATGGTTCTACAATGTGAGAAGAGGTCTAGAAACAAATAACTATAAGAACAGAGTATCTTGAAGGGTACAGTAGAAGGCACAATTAACTTTCTTGAAAGATTAGCTACAACTTAATTGAAGATAAGGTATTTTAGCTAGGATTTAGCTAGGTATTTTAGCTAGTGAGGAGTTTAAGAGGCAAACAATAGAAAAGTAGTGAAAAAGGGAGAGCACATCTCAACCCGAGGGGATAACATGTGACAAAGAGATTCAAAGAAGTGTGAATGGACCCATGGCTAAGGCATGGGGAGGGGAAAGAAGGTGTGAAGAGAGGCAAATGAACATCCTGACATCATGAAGCTGGGCTGGAAGGTTCCAGTCAAATCATACACGGTGAATGTAGTATATTTGGACTTTTTCCCAAAGCCCGAATGAAGTCATTTATATTTGTTAAAAATGTCCAGTAAAGGACAGATGTGAGATTTAATACAGTCTGGAGAGGAGAGGAGCGGGCCTGGAGCAGGGTGGCCTGTTGGATGAATTGGATGAATATATTTGGGGGGAGAAGTTATGAGGCTTAAATTAGAACAGGAAGGAGAGATGGAGGACAAGACACGTGAGACCTGTGGATGGCCTGGGTGGTAACTGAAGAATAATGCCACTTCAGAAGATGATAAATAGACTCTGAGGAATAGGTTTGAATGAGGAGACCCTGCAGAGCGTTCAGGAAGCAAAGGGCTGGGGAAACAGAAAGATCTGATTACACCAGACGGGCTTTCCTATAGGCAGCTCTTCACTAGGCAAAATACATCTGCAGCCTCGGAAAGAGAGAACTCGAAATCTAAATCTGGGCATCATCACCCTCCAAGTTGTAGCTGAAACCATGGGAATGGGTGGGCTAACAGCAAACAATGAAACATCACTATACTACAGCACTAAAGGCATAAGTGAAATTAAGCTACCTCCACTCAACAGAACTTTCCTAAGTCATTCTGCATGACCATAATGAAGAGTATGAGGCAATGTGGAAAAGGGCTTGACACAAGCTAAAAAGATCAGAATACACATAAAATAACATGGACGAATCTCAAAATCATGTCACTGTGTGAAAAAAAGCCAGACACAAAAAGAATATGATGTATGTTTCTGTTTATACGAAATTCTAGAATACACAAAACTAACCTATGTGATAAAAATCAGATCATTTGGCTTCTGGAGAAGAGGGGTATCATCTACCAGAAAGGAGCATGAAGGCATTTTCTGGGAGGAGAGCGATCTTCAATACCTTGACAAAGGTTTAAGTTATATGAGTGTAAGCATTCCACTGTAGGCAAAAGATACCTTAATAAAAAGTGTCAGATATGGAATTGTCTATATTCATATAAACTAAGGCACAGGGAATATGCAAAAGTAAAAGCTCCTAGTGGAACTATGGGTTGTTTTCCCCTCACTTCACAATTTTAATTTTTGCACATTGTTCTTAAAGAAAATGTAAAACCCTCAAATACCCATAAGTATTTATCAATTACTTGTGAAAATGGAAAGCATGTATTTTTTCCCCATTGGAATCAGGAAAGAATCTCTGAAAGAAATTTACTCTCTGGAAAAAAAATTTTTTACTATCTGAAGACAATAAGGAAACACAGGATTATGGTAAGTACGTGACTGTAAAGTACTGAGGACTCACTGGAGGGAGGAGAACCTCATGGCTTTGTTCTGAGGGAAGTCGGGTTAACCTGGCAACACAGGACACTTGTCAGGGTAATGAGTGAGACAACAGGAAAGTTAGTCAACGGAGGGGAGGTTTGGAGGCAGTTAGATTCTGAAGGTCACAATCACAGACTACTTGGGTTTCAATGCTCCCAAGTTTGAGCTGTCTTTTTATTTTTTGCAGTTCTTAGTGTGGGAACCTTACCTTAATTTTCATAGAGAAGATAAAGAAATCAAGGGAAGAGTGACACCAACAGCCCTGCATTATTTTGGAGAGAAATGGTGGATTCTTGGCTGATGGGGACAGCAGTAGGGTTCTCTTTCTTGAGGTGCCTGTGGTGGGCCAGGCCCCATGACCAGCGCTCCACACATATTACCGTTTTACTCAGGCTCCATGACAATCCAGCAAAACACATATTAACCTTATGTTTCCAGTGAGGAAACTGGACTCCAAGAAGCTAGGCCACTTCTAGTTAGGAATCCATGGACAAAGGTCTAGAGTATGGCCTCCACTTTGCAAGCAAAGTGTGTCAGGAGGGGATCAATCATGTCTTATTGCCATCTGAGACTCAAGACAAAAAACAACCTACCCTGAGGATTTTTAGTAATATGGTCTAATTACAATTCCTTCCTGCAGCAAATGTGACTAATTACTACACAGGTATAAACTGCAGACATGTTAGTTCAATAGTAACTATTTAGTAGTAAATAGCACCTATAACATTTGGTGCGAGCCACTTTACAGTGAGTTACTTCCTGTACTCCTCATGACCACCCTCGAGCAGATAATTATTAGTGCATGTGACAGATAATGAAATTGGGAATCAAGACCCATAATGTGACTTGCCCCAGGTCAACCAGCCACCAAAGAATTGGACCTGGTTAGTGTGACTGCACAGTCTGAGTATTCTATACTACTGCCTCAAATTTTAAAATTATAATTCAAACTTTGCTGTGTCACCTGCTGTCTTCCATCTTAGTTCATGCTACAAACGATCCCACTGGCAGCTTCTGGAATATTCTTCCTGGACTGTTTTCTTCAAAAGAACGATATAATGCCTTCTCTTCTCTCTCCTCACAGAACTGAGACCATCCCCAAAAGGCTTTACATGTTACTTGAGAAGTTCTACCTCATTCAGCGGGGGCACTGATACATTCCCAGTTGTCCCTTCCATTGACTACTGTTCCTAATGTCATCTCATTACCCTGACAAGTCTCCTACTCCCAAGTTAACCCAACTCCACCTAGGTGACTGGATGATACGGAAAGGCCAACCACTGCATCTGGACACGTGGACAGCAGCAGTGAAGGCACACTTTCCTTATCACAGATGGGAAGCTGAGAATGTGTACAAACTGTGATTGCTATTTCCTGTCAGGCTATGTACCGACTGGAGGTGCTGAGGACCTGAGTCCCAATTTAAATCAGTTAACTGTACTATCCACTAAAAGGCAAAAAGAGGATCCCCTATTCATGCAGCATGAATGAGAACATTCATCTCTCATCCTGGAGAGGCCGAAGCGTGAACCATCAGGCAGGCTCATCTCCACCTCCACTGGGTCATAATGAACTCTAAGGCACGCACACAAAGGCCTGTTTCCTGATCTGCTCACTCTATATCCATTACGTTATTTAAGGCACACACAAAAGCAAATTAAGTTGGTCACTTGGGTAATCAAAAGGGCAGCAGTCTAGTTAAGTAACAGGACAGAAAGTCTCAAATGCTAAAGCCAGAAGCCTCTTTCTCTGCTGTGGTTTCCTTGAATGGTTTCCCTAGAATTTTCAAATCTTTGGGGTCCTGAAGTTCCATTTGTTTTAAAATTATTTTTCTATACAGAGTTCTTCATTTCCATAGCCCAAAATAAGGTCAGGAGAAAAGGATGCCCCAGCTAGGTAGTCAGAGTCTGGAGGGTTAGCCAGGAGTATGCAGTTGCCTCCTGTTGGGAGGTGAACACAGAACAGGAACACAGAGACAACCTTGGCCCCACATTCACTGCTATTTGATCTTTGCCTGGGGGTGAGGGGTGGCGGAGAAAATTTTTCAGTCCAACAAATTATATTGACAGTGTTGAAATTCTGGTCTTGTCCAAAGACGGGTTTCTCCCAGAACTGGGTGAACACAATTTTTGTCTCCGGCTCTTGCCTTTGCATTATTTATGCACATACCTACTCACAACTACTGACTCAAGTTGTGAGCATACACAGAAAATGGCAAAGGGCAAGGAATTCAGCCTTTTAATGAGTAACTCCAGACCTGGCTGGAGCTAAAGCAGGAAGCTGCTTCTCTAGGGCACGCAGGGCCCTCCCAGGAGCTGCCGGTTCACTCCAACACAGGAGCCGAGGTAGGGAAGGCAAGATTGTTGCATGAACCCTGAGGACCCTTCCAGGAGAGCCAAGAACGACAACTGAGATCAGCCTGGGAGCAGCGGCACCGGGTGGTGGGTGTTACAGATGTCAGAGGCTCGTGGCTCCTGGTAGGAGTGGGTCCTTACTCACCATCAGCCCCGGTCACACTGTGACACTAGCACAGAATGCACTCTCTTCAGATGGGCTATCCAGGATGTGCAGCACCCTTCTTTTTACACACTTCCTCCTCACCAACTACTCCAAGGAAAGCGTAATGTAATTACTTTTATCATAGAGGGAGTTTTCTCACCGCTTTTTAATATGGAAAGATGTTTGGGGGTAAAAAATGATGGAATTATTTAATAGGAATCCATACAATTACAAAACTCGCTCTGTCCCTGTCTTCAGGAAGAGAAATGTTTTGGTCATCAAAAGCTCTGCTAGGCTTAGTCAGATCAGTGCCAGGAATTCTGTGAACTTGAGGTCAAGCTGCCAAGATTCAAAAGAAATGTTGATATGAAGTGTTTGCACAGATACCAGAGTGGGACAGCTAAAAACTGCCAGCAGGCAACCCCAGCCACAATGCAAATGGGAAAAGCGAATTTTCCAGTTGTCTCCTCATCCTGTAAAACTGAGGGGAAAAAAAAAAAACAGAACAAAACAAAGCAAAACATGCAAATGTGCGTGCACACGCGCATGCGCGCGCGCGCACACACACACACACACACACACACACACACACACACACAAATAAAGCTCTTACCTAGCTCTCCTCGAAGGTTAACAAGTTCTTGAGATAGGGTTTTGTGTTGTTTCAGAGCTTCCTCTCGCTGCGGAAAACACACATCAGGTTACATTTTCAGAAGGGTCTCTTTCAGTAAAGGCACACATTTGTTATCACCAGGAAAATGAGACTCAGAATCGAGAAGCCAAGATATGAATCATTTAGGCTAAACAGTGTGTTGTTGAAAAAACACAGATGTCCCTTGGTTGTTAAGGAAATTCATGTTTCAAGATTCTTTTTATTTGCTCAGGTTCTCGTGAAACTTTCATTTGAGACACTCGCTGCATGGTACTTTAAAAATATTTACTTTGAGCCATGCTTCATTGCTGATCCAGAGAACCTTTCCACAAATGCATACTTAAGACTTAATGCATTCTCCTCCTCCAAGGGCAATAAAGCACTAATCAGGTTAAGATAAATATTTAATGTTCTAAACATATGCACTTATGTGCACTTTGTCCTAGATCTGCAAATAAAAGTTTTGTTACAATGTCAGTCCTAAAAGGAAGATACTAACTTGTTATAAAGCTACAGTGAAAAAGAATCCTTAAAAAAAGACAAAATCAAACTAATTTTACTCAGCTCCACATTATTTTCTAAGGATTATTATATTTGGTATCAGCTATTACTGTAAGGAGATATTAAGAGAAACGAATCAAAGAAAATAGGCGACTGTTCCAGTATTGAAAAAGCTATTATTAAAATTTCTGTAAAGAACAATTTCCAAGTTACCAGCAACTCAAAACAATCTCTCTCTCTCTCTCTCTCTCTCTCTCTCTCTCACACACACACACACACACACAAATACAGCAATAGATACAGTTTCTTCAAAGGTAGATTCTCTACCGCCAGGGCATAACTACAGAAAAGGCAGAATTCAGAGCTCTCTGAAAATGCCCTCACTAGGATCACCCGAGACGGAGCTCCTGCCGCATCTTGATCACAGTATTGCGGAGATCATGAGACCCAGTCTTTTGCAGGCAAGAGTTGCTCGTCATTCAAAGCATTTCCCCCTAATTCCAGACAAGCTCTGCCTCGGTCCCTGACATTCTTCCAGAAACACACTAGAAGCAAATACTAATTACCCTTGTTGCTGCACAGGGAGGGTAGAGACACATTTTGCTGCCGGAGCAGCCCATTTTCCAGCTTCTGTCTGCACCTGTCCCCACCCCACCCCCCGCAACGTCCAAGAAGTGCACAGGTGGCCACGCCACCCACCAGTCGGGTCTGCCTACATTCAAAGCTCTACCCGGAGGAGCACGATTGGTCCTCGGTTAGCCTTACTTCACATCCTGCAGGTTACCGTATGCCTCTCTCCTCTCAGAAGCTGATGCTGCAGCTTCTGCCTCTGGCACAAACAGCCTGAGATTACTTAAAGCCACAGCCCTTCATTTATGAAAAACGAGAGCCAGACATTAGACTGATCGATGGCCATTTACTTAAATATCAGCTGGTACAGTACAAAGAAAAACTGACCTTCTCTGCCTGGATAATGGAGTTATTTTTAGATTTGTGAACCTTTTTAGTCCCCTCTCTAATTGAGGTCGTTAGATGATCACACTTACTAATTAATAGAAAAGAGAAACTTGTTCTCCAAAACCTGTATACTGAAGAAGCCTGTGAACAAGGCGAAGAACAATCCAAGTGTGTGTTCTGTGACTTACAATTAAAAATGACATAGTAAGACGAATGGTGTTTGCTGCAAAATTTAATCTGAATGCTCAGAACCCGGTCTACTGGTGTTTAAAGATAAAGTGTGAAATGCTGATTGGAGAGTGGGAGATCAGATATCCTCTACAACTTGTACTTTTTATTTTGTAGTGGCCTCTCACTCAAGAGCTAGAGAAGTTACTGAACATGCTAACACTGTCACAGGGATAGTTAACAGTGACTGGAATTTAAGAAGCACTCTCTCGTTGACTACACTTTGCCATTAATGGTATTCTAAATGCTTGCTTTTTTAAACTGCAGTATTAAGTTATTCTGAAATTACAAACCCGTGAATCCATGGGCACCTGGGTGGCTCAGTCATTTAAGCCTCCGACATCAGCTCAGGTCATGATGTCACGGTTCGTGGGTTCAAGCCCCACATCGGGCTCTGTGCTGACAGCCCAGAACCTGGAGCCTGCTGCTTCAGATTCTGTGTCTCCCTCTCTCTCTGTCCCTCCCCTGCTCATGCTCTGTCTTCATCTCTCAACAATGAATAAATGTTAAAAACAAAAAAAATTCCTATTATTAAAAAACCCAAATCCATGAGTCCAGGTTTTAAAAAATGAACAAGTAATGAATTTTCCAATGTAGCAATTAAAGTCTCAGGAAAAATAAACCTGGATAAAACTGAAAGAAAAGCATATGGAAATAGATGTAATAATGCCTCTCTTAATCTCATAAACTTAGGCCATAATTTTGTTTGCTTAGTAATGTATTTCAGTACCAGCAATTTCGTCACGCCATTGTCAAGAACACCAGAAGACAGCTATACTAGATACCAAATCCTGTAACACATTCAGGGACTGCCTTCTAATTCACTTTCCAATAGCAGTGAAATGTCTAGTGGAAGGCAAAGCTGGCGAGAAGGTAAAATCACTTTTCAAACTTCCATCAGTGTGAAAGGTGAGGATTGAAAAATTAAGCTGATATGTAATTTCCGGAAGTAATTTTGTGAAAATGTTTACACCCTAGCACAAGTACCTACCGCATGATCCCTTGGCTTATGAAAGAGGTTTTGGGGACAAGGAATTTCATTTCATGTGAACACTTCTCCCAACTCTCCTGCGCTTGACCTTCCTGTCCCAGAAGCCACTGACAACTTCCAACCTCTGTCAATCTGAGTAAACAGTAACAGGAAAGCTGTGAGGTCATCTTTGCCCCTCCTTTGTCCAACTGGGTTGTTCTAAAGTCAGTCCATTCTTCCTTGACTCTATCACCCTTTTTCTTTTTAAAAAAATTTTTTTTAATGTTTTATTTATTTCTGAGGGGGAGAGGGGCAGCATGAGCAGGGGAGGGTCAGAGAGAGAGGGAGATACAGAATCCGAAGAAGGCTCTAGGCTCTGAGCTAGCTGTCAGCACAGAGCCCGATGCAGGGCTCGAACCCACGAACCATGAGATCATGACCTGAGCGGAAGTTGGATGCCATCCAGGCGCCCCTCTATCACCCTTTTCCTACTAGTGCTAACTTCACCGCAGTCCCGATCTCCAGAAATTCATTCCTACACTAGTGAAAGCAGTCCTCCACAGGACCTGGCAGGGGCTGCTAGAGTACTGTCCCGCGTTCTTTGTACTCATAGATGCCCTTACCCCGAAAAAGTTATTTCGTGGAGTCCATGAACAATAAACTTCACCCCAGTTCCAAGAATCTCAACCATCCAGCTCCTGTTTAGACTCCCAGTTCCTGTTCTGTGCAAGTCATACTTGCTACCCATGTCCTACCTCCACAGTAGAGAATGCTCAGCCTTCTTTACCTGACCCGCTATATAACCCTTAAAGGAATGCTCAATGCCAGTCATAGTTACCATCTCCTTTCCCCCAAAGTCTGGAGAGGACATTTACCTTTCTGAATTGATTGGCAAATTATTACTCGGGGCCCATTATGAGGCACCATTCCAGATGCTGGGGAAAAATATCAAAGAAATTTAAGACATGGTTCTTGCCTTCCAGAAGCGTGGGGCCTGGATAGAACTAAAATGGCCAGGCCCAACTCTTCAGTAGTCACTCAAGGCAGATGACCTCATCCGGTGGGAGGGAGTACCACGTAAAGGAAGAACTAAGGGCTTTATATATGATCCTATATGAAATGCAAACCCCAGGGCCACCCCATACTAAGTGTCAGTTTCTGCCTGACTCTCTCTGGGAGCTTGCCCTTTAAGAGATCTATCCTTTGCTTGCAGATGATGAAAATGCATTTTGTCACTCAGATACCGATTGCCTGTTTCTTTTTATTCAGCGACTCCTCTATCAGTGCTTCTGTCTTAACTGATAAACTCTTTATAGTCTAGATAGCAAGTTGATTTAATTCTCTTTGTATTTTAACATGCAGAATTCCCCACCATGTGAAAAAAAGCAGGAGCTGGGAATCTGGATACAAATCTGCTTTTCTATGCACGCATTAATATATGAAGTGCTCCAAGGAAAAACCGTGGATTCACCATAATTTAATTAGGGGTCCCTGGGACAGAGGCACTTAGTCTCTGGCTGCTGTCCCATCAGCGGGGCCTGGAGTGCTAGCTGCTGAGGAACACCACCAGCACAGGGGGTTTGAGGACAAAAGCCAGGTCACATGGCTCAGATGTGTGCTCTCTCACGTTCTCCCTACCACTCACACAATGAAGCATGTCCACTTTTTTTGTCCTGAGACATTTTTACTTATAGTAGCCTGCTAGGGTCACTCAGAATTCACCTTGTCTGGGTGCCACTTTAGGGTGGATTTCCCTCTGGCTGTCTGCACAGGACACTGCTCAATCATGCAAGGACAGACCCAGGAGTGGAACAAACTAAAACCAGCATCAGTGTGTCCTCTGAGAAACAGAAAGTGTGGTATTAGTTTCCAGACTCGTGAGGCACTTACTAGAACTTCCATGTAATGAATTATGTCTGCCATGAAAGTGGGAAAATTATAGGTATTAAACAGGCTTGCAACAAAAAGATAAGTGGTAGGTCTAGGATTTCCTATAATCAATCATTTTTATCCATACTCTAATGCTCTAAAGTCACTTAGGAAAAACTCAGCAATGAGATATATATGTATATATAGATCATTCTACATCTACAACCTACATCAAACTATCCACATATCAATCCATCAATCACTTTGATAAGGAGTATGAGAGAACCAAAGGGTTAAGAGGAAAATTGTTCCAAAGAATTACTTAACTTTCCCCCTTGTTATGTCTGTCCTTTCTACCTCTTTTATAATAGTACCCTGTAAACATTAGGCAATCAGTAAATATTTGCTGACTGATTTTAAAGAGCAAAGGACATTTGCATAAAGACTTTATATGTTCATCTTACATTGGGGATTCCATCCTCTCTATTCATCCATCTGTTTGTTCAGGTATGCAATGTGTGTCTACTATATAAAGCCTGGCCATAGATGCTGGGGTTATTTCCTAAAAAGGACCTAGACACAGATTCTACTTTCAGTGAGCCTCTGTTCTTAAAAAGCCAAAATGAGTGCAAATGATTAACTGTAATACAAGGTAGAGAATGACAGAGAAATAGAAGTGCCCCTAGAATCCAGAAGGTAGACAGAACAGAGAGCCAGAAGGATCAGGAAATAAAAGATGGAGTTTTTGAACTGAATTATAAGAAATCCAGTGGAGTCACAATTACATGGGCATTAAAACCTAAATTAGGTACAATATTAAAGTCACATACAGTAAAGTATCCCTGAGACTTGTTAAGAGTTTGTCCTGTTGTAGACTGACCAAACATTTGTCAGTATGTTCCAATGAGTAAGGTTTTTCTTCTAATGTTCGATCTACTCCTTCTTCAACTGAGCATCTGATCAAGAGTTTGGTTTGTGTTTATGAGCAAGGTTCTATGGGGAAAAAAATTATCTTGAAACAGCAGGATCCCATGGACCGTGGGAGGTTCATACCATGGGAGGGATTTAGGAACCAGAGGAAGAGCAGACTCTTTCATGTCACGTCCACTCCTGAGCCTTTCCTTATGGAGGGGCATGAAAGACAGGTCTGCCTGATCCACTTAATTTGCATTTTCTACTTGGTTGTTTGTGTAGTGAATCCATGTAAATCAAATGTAGGTAGTGGGATGATGCTACCCAAAGGTCTGAACACATAGATATTCGCAAGAAGGGCAGTGGCCCAGTAACAGCATTTGAACAAAGAATAAGAAAGTCGAGACATTCACAGATGATTTTAAGTTCCTAACGTCCTAGACCTAGGTTCAAGACCTGGTCTTCCTCTAATTAGCTGTCTGCTGAAGGGGAGATACTTAGTAGCTCCATGCTTCAAATTTCTTACTAGTAAATTCCAACTTGTGGCTTTGGACAAGATTTAATAAGTACAAATGTCTAGATCTTAGTAAATATTCAACAAATGTTATATCCCTCTTGATTCTCGTCACTAATTATACAGCTAGAGCAGATAAGCAGTGAGGTGTGGATAAAAAAGAGCAGCTCATGCCAAATTATAGAATCTTGTATTCCATGTTATACCCCAGAGTTTTCCAGAGGACATATAATGTGAGCCATACATATAATTTTAACTTCCTAGTAGTCACATTTTTTAAAAGTTCAAAAGATTAAATTTTAATATATTTTATTTAACTTAGTATATCAACATATTATCATGTCAACATATAGTCAACAGAGTGTTCAAAAGATATCTTACATCCTTTTTTTATACTGTCTTCAAAATCCATGTGTATTTTAATGCTTAATCACATATCTTACATTTGCCTTATTGCCTTCCAGGTGTCCAAAAGCTTCATAAAGACAGTAGCTACCACAGAGGACAGGTCAGCTGTAGACAATGGGGAACACTGAAGGTTTTAATCAGTAGAGTGGAATGCTTTGCAAAGACCAATCTGTTAGCAGTGCTTGGGATAAATTATAGTGAAGGGCATGCAGGTCTAAAATCTAGTTAAGAAGTTATCATAATTTAATGGGCAGTTATCCAAAGTCTGAACAAGGTTGGCATCAATAGGAGTGAAAAAGATGATTGGCGGGGGGGGGGGTGGGCAGCCACGTCAACACCGTAGGGTGAGGGCTCACAGGACTTAATGACTCATTCCACGTGAGAGATAAAGGAGAGAAAGGAATTGAACATGGGGCCAGTTAGGCTAGCTATAGTAAAACAAATTTATTGATTTATCACAAAATAGACCAACTAATTGTTTCCTGCATTTGATATTATGTGGTATCCAACTGAACCTACTTGATTATATAAGCCAGCTTTCTAATTCCTTCCTTACATATTAAAGAGAAACATAAGTACTATATATACCACTCTAATTTTAAAACTAGATGTATGTCTCTATCTTGCTCTCAAAAAGATGTATTTGGACAAAGCTGTAAAAATGTTCATCAAATATTGATCCCAACTGTTTATTAGCTCGGTTACGTGCAAGGGCACAGACCAAGTCTCAGTCACCTTTATCTCCCCTGCCCCAGACAGGCAACCATGTCACAGTAGCCTCTGTAGGAAGTGAACATAGGTTTGTTGGACAAACTGAATTACAGAACAGGAAAACTGAATAGTTTTCTTCCTGAGATACTACGGATACGCATCTTTTAAGACTGCGAGTAAAAAATTATCTCAAGAGCTCAAGTATAATCTCACCCCAGTGTTTCCCCTGAGATAATTGCAGTTTTTGTTGCTAGACCAGTAGCATATGTTCATGGAAACTTGGTTTCTTGATGCATTTTAACTAGTGCCTGAACTAACATCCTTGTAGAATGTCAGGGAAGAATAAGCAAGCAAAGAAAATCTGTTTCGCATCTGCTGTACACAAACCATGTTAGGAGTGGGTGGAAATTCTGAGGAGTCCCCAGACCCATACTGGGAGTTATCTCAGAAGTGTTCTTTGGCCCATAATCAATTTTATTTTTCAAGGCATTAAACTAAAGGTGATATGAAAAGCTGCATATAGACAAAAAATTAATTGAAAAAATGTTAATGCTAATATTGGAGATGTGTGTAAGTACAACAAACAATTATCTTTTGCCATTGTTGGTCTAAGTGATTCTGGAAGAGAAAAGAAAGTGGTAGAAATGTCTCCATACCAAATTTTGAGAGAGAGAGAGAGAGAGAGAGAGAGAGAGAGAGGCTCAAGTATCAAGTAAGTTGACAAAAGCATAATTGGATGAATTGTATCCGGTCTCACCATTCATTAACTGAAAAGTATTCACAGGACAATAGCATGAACACTGCTCCTCCCACACCCCTCACCTCAGGGACAAAGACTGTTTAGAAGGTACACATCCTTACCTCTGAGAGTAGGTGCTGAATCACAACGGTTAATGCTTCAAACCTGGTATTACCACAGGAAAGAAGCTGCTTGAGCTGCAGGATAAATCCACTTTGGTTTTCACATTTTGTTTTATACTGGGCCAACTCAAGTGTTTTTTCAGAGGACAGCACATCTGGAGACGTCTGGGTCTGGGTACACAAACTTCTGGGATTCTTTTGTCTGCCCTTTTCAACTGTAAAGGGAATGAGCATACATAGGAAGATATGTGATTTTAATTTTTATAATCACTACCATCTGGGTTCAAAAACAACTAAATAAGCCACAGAAATGCACTTAAGGTACATTTGCATAACGAACGTGTATGGACCAGAAATTAATCACATAGTTGTTTGGAATGTATGAGCACAGACCCTGTCTCTAGCTCTGACTTTCAAAGATTTACATGGGGCAAAAATCATGTATGTGAAAGAAACAGATTTAGCAATCCAGACACAGGAAAGTTGTGTGCAAAATAATGTTGATATCACAGTTTCTCATTTTTTTAGATGAATTGGCAAAGTATCCTGTGACAAGGTCCCTGAGTCTATATTCTGATTACATGTGCTCTATGAAAAATACAAGCGACTGGACTTTCAATACCTCTCCCTCCTCCTACCCTTTTTCTATAAATTTCCCATCCTTTCCTGCTGATGGCTTGGTCATTACAAAGATTTATACTGCAGATGAGTCATTTCCTAATCTCTAATAAATCATTACACATACTGAACATCCACTTTGTCCCTTAGGTTCATTGTTGAAAGTACTATACTCTTGACTATACTTTCCATTTTCTTTTCAACGCAAGCTTTATTGTTTTTCCCCTCTCCAAGTAGTAATAATGGTCTACGTATTTTTGTTTAAAAGCTCATGCTAATACTCCAAATCCAACTAAGATGCTGTGCTAAGTGATTATTCACTTTCTGTGCCACGGGTGTCCTGAGAATTACTTTATTTTAAATGAAAAACTGCTCAGTTTTGGAACCATTCCAAATGTCCAAATGTTACTTTAAATATCCAACAAATTGGAAGAACACGAAACAAGCTGCTTAGCTTCTTGAAATAAGTAGGCCAAGGAATCAAAGCAAAACTAAATCTGAAAAAAAAAAAAGATACAAGAAACAAAAACAAATGGTTTCCTGCTCTCAGACGTATTCCCAATGGCGTTCACATTCTGTGGGAACAAACCTAACGAACTTTTCTAGATGGGAATTATTTTCTCTAATTTTTCGGGGGGAGGAAAACTGTAATAATTTCTCAGGAAAAAAATAAACTTGCCAATTCATGCTCGAAGAACCAATAACAAAATACACTCAATATATTCCTTAAGTTAAGAAAAAGGGCGAAAAAAGTTTATTTTTTTTTGTTGCTTTCTGTGGCTCCATGACTCATATTTGAGTATTAATACTTGATAATTCACTGTTCTAAAATGACTAAAATATCTTTTGTGTTTTAAAAATACTTAAAGGGTCAGGTATTTGTCCATAGTCTTTTTTAGTAATCATTAATAGCTGTTTAGCACTAATTGCCACTTCCAAATCAGATGAAGAAAGCAACCAAGTTCATAGTCATAAATTCAAGTCCTATAGGGACAGCATTTGAGAGAGTCACATTTTAATGAAAAAATAACCTAAATATTTTACAGTTTGTCAAAGCGTCTGAAATTAGTGTTCATTTTACATCATTTCCAAAATGTTCTTAGGAGTTCTCTTCTTCACATAATAACTACACAGTGTGTTATTGCTCAGTGAGTGTTCTCACTTTCTTTTATCCACTTAGTAACCCTTCGTAGGTAAGGTGAGGTTCCAGGGTGGGAAAGGGCTTGTCCAGGCTCATCCGGCTTCCACAGGACAGATGCAAAGTAAGAAGCTAGGCCTCTGACACCCAATGTCTACTGTTCCCACCTATCCCACCCAAGTAGAGATGGGGAGGAGATGTATTATCTAATTAAAAATAATTTATGCAATAATCATAACAAAATGTTACCTCAGTATATCAAGCCTGTTATTTGCTAATTCTTCATTTCAGTAAGCCTACATATAGATAAGCATCAGCGTTTTATATAGTTTCCTCTAATTTTATTCAAACAGAACAGCAATATATACATATATTGCTATATATCCTATACCCTGCTATATATCCTACCAATAATTATGTAATTCATTTATTTATTGATACACTGCATTGATTTTATCATTTTCTAAATTCCTTATCAATGGGTGATTCTCTTTCCAGAATTTCTATGCTGATCAATTTTATTATTTAACACAATATCAGAGTTTTCAAGTATTAAGTTATAATTATTTACAAGAATATTTTCTTCAAAGATGTTAATATAATGTATTGAGATGTAATATTTTATATTAACATCTTTGAAGAAAATATTCTTTAAAATCCTTGTCTATTAAACACTTTTTGATGAATTTTACTGGTCAGGTTCTACTAGGTTATTTCATAAGATACATTTATATTAATTTATTAATCATTGTTTTTCTACCTTCAGGTTCAGAATACAGGTATTTCTTTTGTAGCACCCAATTTTGTATTTTCCTTCAAATTATATCAAACTCAAGCAATAGCTAGTAATATGTTTGGCTTCTTTGTAAACATTTTTTACAGTGTTATCTACATTTTTAAATTTTACTCTAGTTAAAATATTTGCTATTAATATTGTTTGGATAGATTACTTGATATTATTTATCTTTTTTTCTTATTAAATGGTTTTAATTCCATTTCTAACATTATTTTAAAAAGAGAAGAGAGGGGCTCCTGGGTGGCTCAGTCGGTTAAGCACTGACTCTTGGTTTCAGCTCAGGTCATGTTCTCATGGTTCGTGAGTTTGAGCCCCTCTCTGGGCTCTGCACTGTCAGCTTCGGATTCTGTCTCTGCCCCTCCCCTGCTTGTACTTTCTGTCAAAATAAATAAACTTTTAAAAACTAAAAAAATTAAGAGGGAGATAGACATAGTATCTTTTTAATAAAATACATTTTTTTTACCATCTGAAATGTAGTTCCTCATTGTTTTTGAAGCATAAAAGACATTTAACATAATATTAGTTTCAGATGTACATGATGATTCACTATTTGTATATACTGGGAAATGCTCACCGGAATAGTCTAGCTAACATCTGTTCCCATACATAGCTAAAATTTTATTTTCTTGTAATGAGAACTTTAAAGATCTCTCTTAACCAGTTTCAAATATGCAATACAGTGGATCTACTCTATTCCCATACTGTACATTATATCCCCATGATCTTTTTATTTCAGAACTCAAAGTTTGTACCTTTTGATTCCTTTCACCCATTTCACACTCCCACCTGCCCACCCCTCAAGACAAACTTTTTTCAGCTATGTCAGTCCAACTATGTAAGCTATTTCCTAATTTGTTGCTGAGAGTCTGATGGCTTAAGTCCACAAGTGAGGTTGGTGCCTCTACATTTCCTTTATTACATTTTGGTTGCTTTAGTTTTTGTTAACAATATGGCACTTGTGCTTATAAAAGTCCTATCCTCCATATTTCAGAACTGTTAACTGTGTCAGGGCATATATACTCTTTGGAAGTTTAGAAAATTCTCTAGAACCCAACACTGCATTAAGAATGCTGCTAAGATTACTCTAGCATGAACTTAAGTGGTTTTTGTTAAGCTATATCCTGGGATAAAACATCCACTGTCCCAGTCTGACTACACTCCAGTCAGGCACATCTCTTGGTGCTCAGTTGCTTTTCATTGATGCTTTGCCTGGTTACTGGCTCACCTGTGGCTGCAGTGTTAAGGTGTTAACTCTAACAAGAGAAGCAGGGGAGGGACAGCACTGTGGTACAGTAAAACCCAGCTGTCCACATGACAGGTGCTTTTCCTCTCAGGCTTTGTTGTTGTTGTTTTCTTTTTAAAATTTTTAAATGTTTATTTATTTTTGAGAGGGAGACAGAGCACAAGCAGGGGAGAGGCAGAGAGAGATGTAGACACAGAATCCTAAACAGAGTCCAGGCTCTGAGCTGTCAGCACAGAGCAGGACCTAGGGCTCAAACTCACAGAGCACAAGATCTTGCATGACCTGAGCCGAGTCAGATGCCCAACCGAGTGAGTCACCCAGGCGCCCCTCTCTCAGGCTTTCTTAGTGGCTGGAGAACTGGAGTTTCTAGAGACAGGGCGCCCCACATAGCAGCATTAGCTCTTAAGTGACCAGCCACAAAGACCTTCAGCACCACACCTAGGGCACAACGCTGTTCTGCCTCAGGGAGGGACTCAAACTGTCAGCCGTGTACGTCGCAATGCAGCTTTCAGGGCTACCCAGCAAGAATCTCATTCAAATGTTTAAACAGTTCTGGGAATGTTGGATTGCACAATTTCATGCCCTCAACTGATGTTTAAGAACATCAAAGCTTTGTGACAAGTCTTCTTGATCACACCCGAGCTTCAACTGTTGAATTCACAGCTGGTAAGCAAGACTTTATTCAATACCAAACCCCACACAGGGGTACAATGACATTAAGTAAAGGATTTCCACTGCAAACTTGCTTGCAAAAACAAGATCAAAGACAACCCAAATGTCCATAAGTAGAGGACCAGTTAAGCAAACATATGACACATTTCTATAGTGAAGTATCACAACTGTAAGAAAGACCTAGGAAGCGCTCTAGTAAATGCAAAATTCAGAGTAAAGAGCAATGTAAGTTATATGCCCTGTTGTGTAAAGATGATAAAAATATAAGAGCATGTTTTCTATTTTGTTGATAAATTCTTAACAGCATTATTGCATAATACATACAAAAGTACTAACGATGTTTACCTTTCCAGTCAAGGGGATAAGAACCAGACAGATACAAGGTACTCTAATATATTTTTTATGCTTTTGAACCATGGGATAAAAACATATCACCTATTCAAAATTAAAAAGTAATTATTTCCTAAACATGATTAAAATGAATTCTGAGCATTTAAATTGTTAACACTCAGCAATCAAAAAACATAATTAATCCATGTTTCTTCCTCGGGGAATATAGACAGGAATTTAATAAGACAGGTTTTATTGCATGTGACGACACAAAATAGAAGGAAGAAAGAAAACATTGTCATGTTAATTCTTCTAAGAGTCCATGTCTTCAGAATTTAACGTAAGAGCAAATAAGCAAATAGAATGCCCTCCACCTAGAGCTGGAAAATCAAGTTGTAACCTCAATCTTCCGCTCCACATACTGTGCTCCCTAAGGGCAAAATTGTGCCACATGGTAGCTGATGACCTGATTTGAGCATCTTATTCCCCCTCCTCACTCCTGGCCCAGTTGAAGATCAGAGATGATGCAAAAAAAAGTGATGCTCAAAGCCCTAATGCTCATAAATAGGGTCCTTCAATATACTGAAAGAGTTTCCTTTAAATATTACAGGAATCAGGATTTATAGGAAATTAAATTATGAACCAAACTTGCCTCTGTATCCCCTTTATTAACATGTTACCATTTTGATAATGCAGCTGTATTTACACATAATTCATTAGATCTATTAACAAGACATGTGATTTCAAAGAATCAACTAGAAACCTTAAAATTACATGTAACCTTCTACATAGATTCAGAAGTCTGTCAACAAGATAATTATCAATATCATATCTGATCCAACCTTCTTGGGACTCCCTAAGGAAACTGAAACCTCCATCGGGAAAACAGAAGTAGTGAATCAAAGACATGTGCTCACTTGAAAACCAATTGGATAACACTGTTTGCTATATTTGTTCCTTCTTCTTCAAAACCTTCACTTAATAAAATTTCAAACTAGCTCAAGGAACTTATTTCATTCTATATCTTCTTGAAGAAATCTACAAGATGAAGATACATATAGATCTATATCTATATCTTCTTGAAGAAAGCAGTTGGGTAAAGAGGAATAGGGCCCCTTTTTAGGTTCCAGTCAGTCAGGCATATAGACCCCCACATCAAGACAAAACAAGGTTTTTGAGAAAAACTTAACCATTAAGATATGGATAAACCTACTACGTGCTGAAGACACATCCATCTTAAGGCCAAACAAGCCATTTACTCAATGTGCTGGCTCTCCCAATATTAAAATTCAGTAAGACAGGACCTACTGGAAGGGTTTGCCTCAACAAATGCAAAACTATACTCTGCATTTAATAACTAACGTTGCCTAATTTTTTCTGCACCTATTGACCTAGTCATTTGCTCACCAAATATTTATCAAAATCTACCACGGTGACTTTGCTGGGTGGCAGGAGGATTTGTCTTGGTGTGCTGCCGGGGAGACGAGGGGCACTCACACAGAGGAAGGTGGTGTTGTACACGGATGCAGGGAGACACCGGCATCTAGGCTGAATCATGTCCCTCTAGTAATCATCTCTTCCTGTTCAGCTCTTATAGAATCCACCTATCTGCATTGACAACTAATGTCTGTGGGGTAATAAAACATAGGTAATGACTAAGGTGCTGGTGAGGGCCCCCTCAACCTCCACCAGCGGCCTGGACAGACAACCGATTCCCTTCTTTCTGCCTTAATCTGACTCAGCACGCCTAAGCCCTTAGCGGCACTTATCTCTGCATGGAGGCCTGTGTTTCCGTGGCCTCGGATGATGGGTGCTTACCCTGGGAGATCTCATGAAAACAAAGCATTAAGCGGGAACTATCGGGAAATACGTGTTTTGATAAGAGGGAGTATCCAGTTATAAATGATCACCCCGATGACTGCTGTTGGTTCCATAAGTGCCAATTGCTTCTAACAAACTGTTTCTGCAAAGGTGCCATAAGGAACTTTGGTTAATCTGAGGGAGAGGTGCCCCCACAAGGGCAGTGGGAGCTGATAATTAGGTAACAGACTCATGTGGAGAGTGTGGGGAGAGGCCAGGAGGATCGCCCTAGATCTGGGGCGGTCAAGACACAGTCAGAAGGCAGAGTTACACATCTGGCAGACAGACGGAAGAAAAGGCCAGAGGTGGCACAGGGGTTGCATGGGCCCGGATATTCCTGAGGTTCAAGTACAATGAGGTGGCTGAAGCATCAACAGGGGGGCAGCCGGCACACAAGGTTTGGTCATACAGGGGGCTGAGGACGGCACTGAGCCGGGGGCTGGGGGCACTGGGAAGACCGGAGAGGTACGCAGGGAGGTCGGGAGGAAGGCCCAGGATGACCCCGCCAGTGCGAACAGGCAGAGAAGGATGCATGTGTTTATAATGCAGAATCGGGGGGGGGGGGGGGGGGGGGGGGGG